>NC_134570.1:109479786-109779786 GCF_050947875.1 Dermacentor variabilis
TGACATATAGGTGCTTTGGAAGCTGGAGGGTAGGAGGAGCTACCACCTTATTCTTCCTCCTTGTGGAAATCACTGCGCCGGATTGATTGATTGATTGATTGTTTGATTGATTGATTGATGCGGTTAGACGCACTAGGGGAACACGAGCTGTGTGAGAAACGTCTCAGTGCAGGACTCTAGCTTTGACCACCTCGCTCGATCGATTCGTAACGAGTGTTTTTTCATTCGCTCCTCATCCAAATGTGGCCACCATGGCTGGCAATCGAAGATGCTCAACAGCAAAACGAGTACAAGGCGCTGTGATCGTTGGTCTAGATATGTCATGTTTCTTAATGTTACGAGAGTATGTACGCTTTCGCTTTAGTGATCGTTACCACTTCAAAATAACACTTTCAGTTTGTGTGCAGCCGTCTCACTCTGTCCTGTTTCTTACACAGCGCCCAGTGTGTGTGCCATCTTGCCACAGCGCGCTGCTCTCACGTTCCTCAGTCACCGATCGTGTGTGTGAGAAAGATGGAATAAGTTTTATTAGAGCACTTCAGAATAGTGGCTAGCCGGGCTTGTTGGTACGAACATATACTTTAGCAAACAGCGCAAATAATGGGACACAGAAAGGCTCGAGAAACCTGAGCAGCTCGCCCTTTTCCGAAGAACCGCATCAAAATCAGAACCACACGAGGCTACCAGGTGCATTCTGGAAGGGCTCGACGCGTTGCCAACTCGATCCAAAATAGATCGACATGTAAAACCCGCGCAACTGGGTACTACCCTCAGGAAAGCACAGTTGAAGCTCCTTGTATCCGATAGGAAAGGTGGCTTCGCCGTCATGCCTAAGGGCGTTTACAAAGCAAAATCTGAGGCCGCCATTAGAGCCCAGTTCCATGAAATCGAAGGGAAGCTTCCAAGTAGAGCGAAGAAAGAAGCAATGATGATGCGCTAAAAACCTGGACTGGAAAAGCTTGTTGCAGCGTTCAAGAAGAAAAGTGGACAGAACCTTAAAGTCCTTTTCTCAGCACAAATGCACAAGCCCGACTGCCAATTCAGAGTGATTGCGTCAGAAGGAGGAGCTTGGCAGAAGCCGCTTGCTAGCTTCCGACAGGAATGAATCGTCCTACTCGAGGTGATCGACCCTTTTCTCTGTTCGCAGCTCAGCAGCTGTATCTGAGTACTTGAACTCCTCCAGCACAGCCGGGATGTTAGCTTTCTCCATCGATGTAAAGGTTCTTTATTACTCGTTGCCCCACTCACTTCTCCTTGAAGTCGCAGACGAAGACATTGAGGCGTACGGGGACGTGCGCTTCCAGAACGAGTGCGGAAGAAATGTAGGCATATTTCTCGACTAGCTAGGGCTGTACCTGCGCTCCACGGTGGTCCAGTTAACAGAGAAGATGTTCCTCAGAAATGAAGGCGCGTGCATTGGCTCCTGCCACGGGGTGTCCCGTGGCTAGCAACAGGTCACGGAGTTACCTGTTGCTAGCCCGCTACGACCGTGACATCGAAAGGAACCTCCCAACGGTCAGCGCCAAGAAGGTGTTCAGGTACGTCGACGCCTACCTCGTCCTCATATAGGCGACTGACGACGATCTTGCTTCAGCGGTACAAGTCGTCTACAAAAGCTTTGTAGATAATATGAATGATATCACGCTCACAGAGGAGCTACCAGAGGACACTTTGCGCTTTTTGGACTTTCCTCTTTTGTTCAAGAAATAACACGTATGCTGGAGGTATACGCCCTGCTCAGCAAAGAGCCTCTTGAGTTTTTCGTGGGCTCACTCAAGGTTAGTGAAGAGGGGAATCGCAAAAGGAGCCTTCGGTAATAAACTGCAAAGATCGTGCGTACACGAGATTGAAATGGCCTTTGAAGGCCAGGTACAGCCGCTTTTGCGGGCTGGTTTTCCGAGCGTCCTCCTGGTACGCTAGTGGAAGACATGTTAGCGGAAATGCACCAAAGGAAGAAAGTCGCGCAAAACCTAGATCAATAATTCGAAAACGGCTGTCATTCCCTATGTGCACAGGGTGTCCCATAGATTGAAGAAGGCCGCGGGAAGGATGGGTGTTTCGGTTGTTTTTTCAGCCCCAGACAAGCTGAAAGCTTTATGCGGGAGGGTCAAACGAGACGACCCCCCCCCTCCCCCGCCCCAAAAAAAAAAAAGAAAGTTGCCTCAAGAAGCATCAGGAGCCCCTGAACAGCTGCATCAATGAAATTTTTTATGAAATACCCTTGAAGTGCGGGCGCTCCTACGTAGGACAATCTCAATTATCACTTCCGCGAGCACGCCAACAACATAAAACAAGAATACAGCAACAATCTTGCTTTGCATTGCAGGTCCTGTAAATGCATTCCGTATTTTAAAAAAAAGTCACCGTCATCCAGAAGCACGCTGACCAGCGCATACGTGAAATTATCGAGGCATTTGCATTTTCCATCGTCCAACGCGGCCCTTCATGCATCAGTTCACCATCCATCCAGTTATTAGATAAGGAAATCTCGTATCTGTAAATTTAACACATCTCCGCCCACTTGCAACCTCAAACCATTCTTTTCTGACCGGCGATACCCTGGCGGGACAAGAAGCTCTCGTCCAGCAAGCGCGTCGAGCAGCCATGGCCAGTGGAGTCCTGGAATGAGGACACCACCCACTCGACCTCAAGAGCAACCACCTCGATGGTCCGAATAAATGTTTTCTCTCTCTCTCTCTCTCTCTCTCTCTCTCTCTCTCTCACGTTTTTCACGCCATTTATGTTTCCGCTCTTGCTTCTCTGCCTATATATTCCGCACTAGTGCAATGAACATACTTGTTGGAAGTCAGCGCCCGTGTCGTGTGCCCCTTTTCTGTGTCCCGTTATTTGCGCTGTTTGCTAAAGTGTGCGTCCATTACAGAATTCATTTCGTGCGAGTTCGCGCTCCCTCCTCGCGGATGGGCTCTTTTAACTAACGGTGTAAGGAATGAAAAATGCTTTCGAGGCAGCCTCGATTCCTTTGCCCGCGTTGTTGCGGGAGCAGCAGCTGTCGAAGGATACGCGGTCCAGCACCAAGACCGGCGGCGGAGAGTTATAGCCAAGAGTTATAGCAGTGGTTAACGGAGAGCGCAAAAGCGGACGACCTCAGCCGTAACTTCCGTGGTTCCGTTTGCGGGAGCAACGTCGTTGTTTTGGAGTCCACACCATCGCTGCTTCACTGCAACTTTACCAAAATATGCCGCGAATGGCGCAGACGTCCCGACTTGCTCGGCAATTCTCTCCTTTGAGTAATGCGTCTCGCGAGGTGCTGAAACAACAGGCGCGGTGCACGGCAAAGTTTTTACGACAGTGACCTCCCTGTCTTTCCTTTGCGTCCCCCCCCAACACACACACACTCTCTCTCTCTCTTTTCAATCCTCCTTGCGTGTATACAATGATCGCGTCGCAGTGTGATTGGATGGGGAGAACGCAATATACCTGGGACATTCTTTTAAGTAGTGCCGGACCTTGGAAGAAAGGTTCGGACTGCCTTAGAAATTGAAACACGTGCAGGTACCTCTGCTCGTAGTCTTCAGAAATATATGCAAGAACGTTTCCTTTCTCTGCCTTGTTACTCGGTAACAATTATGAACAGTTAACCCCTTCCAATCAACGTCATTGTCTAGCCTCCTGTAATGCGACCTCGCGACATTCACCAAGCCTTCAATCTTTCCTCGCCCACATCTAGAGGAACACAGCGGTTGGAGTACGGCTGCCTCTATTAGTGGGCACAGTGCCAGAGAAGAGGCAGGCGAGGAAAAGAATAAGGAATTCACCTTTCCCCAAATAATATGTTTATCTAACTCGGCGTACATTTTTTCTTTAGTGTCCATTTAAAAAGAAAGGAATAAGAAGCATGCAGGGTGGGGACTAACCCTGTATTCTCACTGCATTGTTAGCACCCGCCGTGTATTCCTGATATCCCCGTCTTATAAAGTCTGTTCCCTCGTCGCTCTAGTGTGTGTCTCTTAGCATTCAACCAACTCGCCTGGCAACAAATTTTACTGGATCCATTATTATTGCTTCCGGCGCGACAGAAAGTGAAAGGACAAGAATCAAGTAAACACTCAGAGTGCTGCTTTTGATTTACGATTGCTTGCGAATAACCCTACCTCCTTATCACTCGTTCTTCTCACTTGTCTTTCCGTCGCACGGTAGTTAACAACGAATTTACACAAACTCTTCCGGCTTTCAGTTCTTATGCCGGAAAGTTTACTGGTTCACAGTCACTGACCTGCACGAATGCGACGATGGGCAGCTGGAAGCGGACGAAGTAGTGGGCACCCCGGGTTGTCTGTTCCACGAGCGACGGGCTCTGGGCGCTGGCACGCAGCAGCGCCTCGCGCAGGGTGGCCGCCAGGTCCTCGAGCTTGAGCGCCAGCTCGTCCAGAGACTCGACCTCGCGTCGCAGATTGGCATCCTCCGAGACCATCGGCTCGGCGCCGCCGCCCACGTCGTCGGCGTGTTCAGCCTCCCTGGTGGCGTCGCCGCCGAAGCCCAGTTTCTGGCGTAGGCTGCGTGGGAAACCGAAGGCAACACGTGATAGCTTAGCAACATGTGTTCCCGCTTTAGTGAGCTATTATGTCTTTTTCTTTGGGGGGGGGGGGGGGGGGGGGACTAAGAGAAGCTCATATTCGGCGTAACCAAGTACACACATTGTCTTGACAATGATTTAAGGCACATCCTGTCACGTGTCTGTTCTTTTCACTGTTGTTTTTGTTCTAGCCAAAAAGGCAATGCGTCGTCGGAAGATTTAGGTTTCAGCGCATTTGCGGTTCAGCCGCGGCGACGTGGGGCAGCGTTGTGATAAGAACTCTGCGTACACTGCTTGTGAGTAAGAGAAGGGAGCGATGGAAAGTGTCATGGAGCACTGCACTACGCCTCATTTGTGAACCTGTTCACCGGGACACGCAGTCGTACTGTTCTGGCAACTCCTCTTCTTCATCTCTTCACCCTATTCGTCGCTGGCTACTCCTCCTCTCCGCTAGTGCATGCGTGACGTGAACTCGCGCGATGGCAAAGATGGAGGAAGGAAATGCAAGATAGGAGAGAGCACTGCGTCACGCGGCCAGCGTTGGCAAGCGAGCTCCTCCTGAAGCCTTTACCTTCGCTTTTTCTCTCGCAATCTTGGATCAACACGTGCTCTCCGAGTATTGGCCGGGTATGTTTCATTCCCAGGAGTTTTTACCCAATTAGAACTTGTTCGGCTGCTTTGCCGTAGCTCTGCCTGCTGAGGGCGGAGCAATAAATCCTACCGTGCGCTCTGCCGTGACAATATCACGTGTTTGTCCAATACGTTTGACTCCAATCGTGTTGAGAAATTATTGCTTGCTTCATGAAAGTAGGAGTCACGCGTGCCAGAGATACCAGATCTAACGGGGGCACGCCGTCCAAAAATGACGCTTGCATTCCACCACACTTTCCCCTCCGCGTCCAATGCAGGCAAGTTCACGGCCGCGTCCTTGCCTTTGGTTGATGAACAATGAACAAGCAGGACGAGTTCCGCTGGGTGTGCTTAAACTACGCGTTTAAAAGCAGCACCGTTTCTTCTATTGACGAGAGGGGGAAACAGCAACCGCATGAAAATTCGCGAACGAGAGAAAGCAGCAGAAACGCTCAAGCGCCCTCCCATGGGCATCAATTTAGTGAGTCTTGTCGTCCCCTCTCGGCGCACCCTAGGTTAACACGCTGCCTTTCCCCCTGGGGGTGGGCACGGCCTCGTTTGCCAACTGACTCCTGCACGCTGAAGCTCAGCGGATTGCAGGAATTACATTTCCTGGCAGTAAAGAGAGGCCGTAAGCTCGAGGCTTTCCCACCGCTCATATGGCATTGCAGCTACGTGAATCATTTAGCGTTGCTCTGCTAAGCCCAGTTGAGCGGGATCAAATTCCGGCCGCCCCGGCCGCATTCTGATGGGGCCGAAATGCGGCCTTGAATTAAATTATGGGGTTTTATACGTGCCAAAACCACCTTCTGATTATGAGGCGCGCCGTAGTGTGGGATTCCGGAATAATCTGCACCACCTCGGGTTCTTTAACGTGTACCTAAATCTAAGTACACGGGTGGTTTCGCATTTCGCCCCCATCGAAACGCGACCACTGTGGTCGGGATTCGATCCCGCGACCCCGCGCTTAGCAGCCCAACACCGTAGCCACTGAGCAACCATGGAGGGTTGAAATGCGGCCTTACTCTTCATTACTTTTCTGTACGTAAAAAAAAAAAAAACAACAACAACAGAGCGGACACGAGGGAGGAAACTGCGTGTAGCGGAGAATGAGAGCCCCTTACCCTCCACATAACAACAGTTTGCGAGGAAGAGTCTAGAGTTACAGGTTTGCGTGTTGCAAGCATTTGAAACACGCGACCAATTAGTGCGAAAATGCTACATGGCAAAAAAAAAAAAAGAAAAAGACGACGGCGCTGACAGAAAACGCAGAAAGAACAGACAAGGAAGTATATAGTAGTTTACATACAGACACGTATGTAGGCGCGCACGCACACGCACACACACGCACACGCGCACGCACACAGACTGACTAAATGAACATCTGATAATAAAGAACACTAAAAGAAAAATGCAGTGGTTCACATAGCGGGATAAAAGACAAATTTTGTGAAAAACATGACAGATTACGCTGAAACTGCACTTCATAGACAATTCTACTGATGCATTGCAATATCCGTCCGCTGGATCAAATATAACTTCAAAACAAGTTAGTTTCATCAATAGCGCTGATAGCTTTCGTCAGTGCGACTCGTTTTAAGCTTCCTTTAAAATATCAAATCAGCGAGCCCCTGCCGTGGAAGTGTTTCCTGTGCTAATCGAGCACTGGTTCCTTCTCCTCTGCTCAAACGTCACGCTTCAAGAGCTGCAGCTTAACAGTAAGCCCTGTTCGTCATCGAAAGTTCGAAACAAGTGGAGCTGCAGTGCCACCCGAGTTATGCCGGCAGCCTTGTTATAGGAGCTTATACCTGTAAGGTGCATCGCCAGTTAAAAAAAAAAAGAAAAGAAAAAAGCCAGGAGACAAATTCTGAACCGTCATTCCCCATAACGACTCCGTTGTCGCGAAAGAGAAGTGTACTGTAACGCGCCAACGAGCCTAAGCTTCCAATCCACGGAGATGAACGACTCCGCGTGTGATCCAACGCTCTGACAGTAAAGCCGCCGGGATACGCAGACAGCATCTAGATGTGTCTAGATAGTATCTCTAGATGTGTGAGCCTTCTTTGGCAATGAGAGAAGGCGCGCTTGAATCCTGTGCAGATCTATCAATCATCACCACATCCACCCGTCACATCGGAGCGCTGCTTCGAAATTGTCGCGAAAGCAGATATCAAAGGAAGGTAAGCAAACATATCAACCTCGTAAATGTACAACGTATAACTGCATAAACGCATAACGCGCAAGCGTACGCTCCGAGCATCGTTCCACAGTAGTTCCGCTATACGTTCCAATTGGCCGAATCTACGTCGAGCGAGACTGTATAAAGAGTATTTTAATCGTAGAAATGCGAACACAAATGTGTAAACGTATATAAACGCATACGTCTCGCTGCAGCACACATTGCCAGCTTTCTGTACTTCACCCAACGGGCGACCTATGGGTGTCTGCTAAACACTCGCTTCGCACTCTCGTCCTTACAGCGTCGGATTAATTTCAGCACCGCCCGCATGGCGTCGACGCTCGAGTGCACGCTCGTACCAAACACGGCGCGTCATGCAGGGTATGCAGGTATACCTGCGCGCACTGGCGGTATATACCTCTAGTACTCGTAAAGTTTTAATTTCCCTTTTTTTTTTTTTGAAAGAAGCGTCTCTTACACATTCCTCATCGCGCGCAAGTCGCCCTTCTCCATCGCCTCTTCCCGAAGCTTGCACATGACAGCTTCTAGAGAGCGTCGTCATTCGGTAGGTTGAGCCGCTTCGAAAAAAAAAAAAAACTTTCCTCCGCTCTCGCGTCATTCCCGGGTAATACAAAGCCGACGGCGTCAGTGGGAAACGAGATCGTCCCTCGTCTCGGCTTCACGACTCCGGCGGATTTCGATTACGGGCGTGAAGCACTCACACAGTGCAGGGAGAGAGAGGCCGCGCCGCCGCGCGCGGAGTTGTCGAAACGCCGCTCGACGCTGTCTTGTTTTGTTTGTTTGTCCTTCTCGCATTTCTATCCGACTGGCGGGTTCTTCCTGCCGTTTCTTCTGGCTTTCAATCACCCGGCAGCAGCCTCTTAAACGCCGCTCCGTTGCGCCGGTTCTATCGCTATTTCCCCAGGAAGACGGTGTAATAGCAGGATTCTTGTTGGATTCGTCCTACATTCCGCCATACTGGCGAACACTGAAGTTTCGGAGAAGTATTACCGGCGGCTGGACTCGAGGTGAGGGGTGGAAGGAGCACACGCACATCGGGTTTTTAAACGTCAGCCACAGAATCACTATAGATTCCAAACCATGAATACCGTGAAAAAAATTTTTTTTTCTTTCTTTTGACGGGAAACGTCGTTAAAATCAGTCAACGAGGCCACTTGCGAGAACATCAAAGAATGAAAACATGTTATAGCATTATCGCTTATATCTTTGCAACCATACTACCCAGACGCCTTGCTCTGGTATGGTTGAGTAGAGGATGGAAAGAAACCATCACTCCATGGCACGAGTAGCAGCACGTAAAAAAGAGACTAGGAATGGGGTCGAAATGTGGCCTTGAATTGAATTATGGGGTTTTACACTTTCTGATTATGTCGTACGCCGTAGCGGGGGACTCCGGAAATTTGGACCACCTGCGCTTCTTCCAGACAGCTGGTCGCCATCTGTGTCGCGTGCGCAGAAGGAGGCAAGCTAAATTTAGCCTCTATCTCCGCGTCCAGAGAATTATGGCTCGGTAGTACGTTTGCCGATCGCAGCAGGTGTAGTCGCGTTTTAAAGAACTTACTCAGCCATCGTGTATGGATAATCCACCAAACTCAAACCGGTGCACATCAGGAGTTATACTGCTTACGAGTGTGCAAGCCGTTGCAGAAATGTGGTGGTTGCTTGGCCATGCTGACCCCGCATTCGACACGTATAGGGTCCAGAAATAGCGTGACAAGGCTCGGGCAGCAAGACAGAGGGACGACAATTCGTGCCCACTACGGAGAGGGAGCGAGCACGACTGCAAGATTAGACAGTAGGATTCCGCATACTGTCTTATAAATTTATTTATTTATTTATTTATTTATTTATTTATTTATTTATTTATTTATTTATTTATTTACTTATTTAATACCACCGCACTTTGTTTCAGAAGTTGTACGCCTGCTCGGCTATGGCTCCAATGCTTTCGACACGCATACGGTCCAGAAACGGCGGAAGGAGCCTCGGGCGTCTCCAGTACGCAGGGGCCATTTATTTAATCTGCACTGCGCAAACATCCTCTGAAAAACAAATGGGCCAACTATGAATACGGCTGACACCCTTCTTATATGGCACCCTTCCGACATAAATAGGGAGCGAGCGCGGTTGCAAACTTATACCGTAACACGCCCGCTAGCTGTAACGTAAGTTAGCCACGTAAGCGCTTCTAACGCGTAAATAACTGCAGCAGATGAATTTGGTTACGTCACTTATCTACCTGTAGTTCCGAAACAACGTCCGCAGCACGCTCAAAGCCTTTCGCGTATGCCCCACTGCGGTTGCGTCACTGGTATACCTCTCCTTCGACAAATATTTTTTAATCGCAGTGTACTTACGTAGTCTGAGAGGAAGGGGTAGAGTCCATGTGCGTATACACTTAGACCAATGCAATACACTACCCGCCTATCGCCGCCGCGGCAGCTTAGCAGCAATATGCCGTCGCGCTGCTGGGCTCGACGTCGCGGGTGCGAATCAGGCCGCGGCGGCCCCGCTTCGACGGGGACGAACTGCAGAGGGGGGCTCTTGTACCCACATTTGGGTGCACCTTAAAGAATCCCAGTTGGTCAAAATAATTCTGGAGTCACTCACTACGATGCGTTTCATAATCAAATCGTGGTTCGGATAAGTAAAACCCCGGACGTCGATTAACCTTAACGACCCGATTCCAGGTGGCACCAGGCGTGCCACAGTTTCCTGCTGCGATGTTTTTCTTTTTTCGCCGCTGCGGTTGCCACTAATCTGCTGCTCGGTGATGGCACACATCTCTGAGGTAGTAGGAGAAAGTGGAACGAGAACGCAGTGTACAGGCACGCGCGAAATATACGTGGCTGGGACAGAACGACGCCTTGACTATATTCTGCGCTGCGGGGACGTCATGGGAAACCATGCGGTTAAAATCGAGATAGAAAGAAGTTCGGCAGTCCTATATTCCATACCACATCGGTCGAGATTTGATACGCAGAATTGATCACTACACTAACCCCAATTAAGTTTGTCTAAATACTAATTATACCGCATTTACCTATTTCTTTTTTTTTCTGTTACAATATAGTTCATATTGATGACACCAGAGTGGGGACGCTTGTTGAAGCAACTAGGGTGCCTCGATGCGAATCTCTCCAAAGGTATGTAACTCCCAAAAGTAAACGATAGAGAATACCATTCCGTGCTAAAGGAAGGCGTACGTACCCCGCACATGCGCAGACGGACGAGCTCCCTTTTCACACTCTCACAAGAACACAATATGCCCTCTCGAAATCTCGCGATGCTGCCAGTAGATCATACTTCTGTTTGGTCATGATTTTTTCAAGGTCATGCGAGCACGACCTTGAACAACAAAAGTGCTCATTCACGGCTGCAGTACTTGTGTCACACAGGCCAGCATGCGTTTATTTGACCCTCCCCCCCCCCCCTTTTCTTTTTCATGCTTTCTTTTAAATATCGCGGTGCATGTATGGCCATCGACAAATCACATAGAATAAGAAAGAAAAAGAAAGAGAGCGTTTTCCTGCTCTATGATTTCCTGCAAGAAGAAAGAGGGAAAGCGTCGCAGCGTGTAGCAGTGCCGCTGCTGCGCTGTGGGAGAAATTAACTTGATCGCCACGTATATCGGTTAACTGCTTAATTCCTGTTCTCCAGAGAATGTGCGCTATGAGCGTGCGCTGGATCCCATAGAGAGATCGAGGACGGCTTGCGATGAGCCGGAAAGAAGGGACCTACAGCCAACAACGCAGAATGTAAGTGGCTATGAGCTTAAGAAAGCTTACAGGATCAACAAAAGCAGCGCGGGAAGAAATGACGCGTAATGGCATGGATTAAAGATAGGCAGGCGGGACTAGCCTTCCTGTTATGTCGGCGATTGCTCCGGCTGACCAACGCAGTAACTGTACGCATACGAGTTAAGAGGAAGCTTCATCTCCGGCCCAACTCCGATGCGGCCTATTCAAATAAATGTTAAACGCAAGAACGTTTTTCTGGGATACCACGTGGTCTGATATTAATGAAATTTGTTGCATGTGAAAGAGAAAGTTCAATTCTAGTGACTGCTGGAAGCGCAATATCGATTTAGGTCTTGAATTTTGTTAAAAGAATTTTCAAATATTCGAAAGTTGGAAAATATAGAAGCACGAAGTTTACAAATTCATAGCTCTGCATCAAGAACAGAGATCACGGTTCTGTAAACGGAATCCATTAGAAAATTCAAAGCGGACAAATTCGATATGTCATTTCACAGCTTACGTGAATTTGTTACGTTGTGTACGAAGGTTCTGCAAAAGCTGTATTTCTATATTACAATTTTTCTTAGATTGATGTGTAACATGCCAATTTTGTCCGCTTTAGATGTACTATTAAATGCAATTCACAGAATTGTATTATCATTTTTCGTTGCTGAGTTACAGAGTTGTAAGCTTGACAGTTCTGTTTTTGAATATTTTCGATTTTTGCCAATTTTTTTTTATAAAGATGAGGGCTTAAACAAAATATTTGAAACGTACAGTCACTAGATTTCAAGTTTTTTTTAATTCTACAAGCCTCGTCAAATTTTAAGCAGTGGTTGCCGAGAGAAACGAATTCTCCTTTTACATGGATTTAGATAGGAGCACCCTAGCTAAAGCTTCCTCTTAACTAAACATATTAACAACGTTGACTGCTGGCCGAGAAAACAAAGCGAAGGGTGGTTGAAGTACATGGGCGCATAAGGGCGATCATAAGGTATTCGTATCATATAGAAAACATAACACGAGGTTTAAGTCACGCCCCAACTCATACATTGCGGAAAAGCCAAGTGTGACGCTATCGAAAGGCAGCAGATACCACGCACTCATGCTCGTCCAACTGGAAAAAAAAAATTGCTGCTGGCACATTCTGCCTATAGGTCATAGTTTCGCGAATAAAGAGAAGAAAATTGATCGGCTCGGTCGGACGTAAGACAGAATAACAGCAAGGTACGGCTTCAGCAAATACCTAAAAGAGTGCGCAATAAAAGGCGCTAAGGAGAAGTTTTTCTTACAGGGTTGATTAAGTCAAAATTAGAGAAGGATAAAGGTAGTGGTGGTTACGTCGGAACACAAGATGCGGCGCGAAAGAAGTTTCGATCGCAGGATCCAACCAGTGCTGGCAAGCGTGGCTAATACGCGAGGAACTGCCTTCGAAATGTGACCCCTCATGCATGCAAAAATCCGAGCCGGTGCATGCGAAGTTTTTACTGTTCCTTCTTTACGTGCACTGGTATAATGCGGAGTGGAACTTGCGACATACTAAGCAGGTGCACATGAAGGTGTCTTCTTTTTTTAACGCTTGGTCTAACTAGATCACTTAACTACCAAGGGTATTATGGTTTAGTAAAACAAGAGCGCCGGACAAAGTACAGTCTCCGGATAGACCCCGCAAGCCAAGAAAAAGAAAGTCACAGGTCTGCGCGGCACACACATAACAGTCCTCCTCCTGTAAGCTGGAGGAGCGTCTCCATAGGACACCGTCGTAAACTGGATGAACACGGCAACTCCAAGTAATGTGTATATTGAAAGTCGTGTTTTTATTTGCATACATTTATTAATACACACTCAGGTGTGTTTTATGGTCGGAAAAGTAGGTCGAGAAGGGCATGCAGCGGGGCAATAAGGGCGCTTTGATGTTTTTAAATACGAAATCCGAACAAGAAATTGTGCGGCAAGAGCTGCAGTGTGCATATGACACAAATTCCATGCCGAGGTCTTCTTGCACACAGTGTACGAACTAGACGTTGTCGGGATCCTTCGTGTTTACGTCGAAATCCCCCGTAAAAAATTCACCGATGATTACGATACTCCCTAATGCGAAATTTGAGCGAAGCTCTATACGTGTTTTCATTTCACGCATCAATATTTTGCATTATGATAATATAGCTACAAAGTTTAAATCAGGAAGAGAACGCTGTGAGTAGCGCGCTTTGTTTCCATACAGACGACGCGCGCTACTCAGGCGCCATATCGTAGACGCCGTCGCCATAGGGTTTCGTACAATAATTACTAAAGGAAACTGGCGCTGCACTCGTTCAATGATGGGAAGTACTACATGAATTCGTCTGATCTTAATGCTTGTCGATTCAGAAGTTCTTGTGGCTTTGCTTATTACGCTTTATATGCCTTCGTTGTCCTAAATTTAAGAGCAATCTATACTTCTCGAAGTGAAGAAGATGCTGCGAACACACGCAAACGCTACTAATTGCAACGATTCAGCTTGTCGATGTGGCCAAATCGGAATGCGCCAAACGTCCCAAGGCACTGGCTTGCCCGCGGTAAATTCGTAAGGGTGTTTCATGTCGCTTGTAGATGCAGGCGTCCGTGGCGCAATCGTTTCAATATAGGGCTTCTGTACTAGAGGTCATGTGTTCGAATGCTGATGTCTGACAATTTTAAGAATGTTCATGTAATTGTTTAGTACGAAGTACTCTGTTGGAACTGGCGAGCTTACTAAGTCAGGAAGCCAAAAGGACGAAGTTAAGGCACATCCATGTACTTCCCACAATACCCACACTGGCTGAACTGCCCCGCTTGCAGCTTCCGTAGACACTGGCGCCAGAGTTCCCTCGACTAATTTATTGTTAACCTACATGATCGTCGCCGCACAGTCCGTCTTGCGCGGCACTACGCCTTCGTTCCACCAAGGACGAGAGCGGCCCTTCGTCGCGAGGAAGTCGTGCCACCAGTGTCAGCGAGCAGCCAAAGGAGCCGTCACATCCAGTCTTACTCGTTACCGCTCGCCATCGCCCCTTGCACGAAGTGATCTGTGGATGCCGCGGCCGCCGGAAACTCAGCGCATGCGCAGGCCGTTTCCCCTCCGCTCCTCCTCCACCTTCCCCTCGCGCACTCTTCTTTCATTTCAGGCCTCGCTTCGCGTTCGATTTCCTCTTTCGCTGTGCTCGTTCGTTCGGCTACGAGGTATAACCCCACCGACGCTCAACGCAGGCACGGGCGCCTAAGAGCAGCGCTCTAAAATTAGGGGCACATCGTGTTGAGGAACGAAGGTATGTGCCAAGATGTCCGTAACGTTCCCATGTTGAGCACTTGGAGTCACATACACTGAAGCAACCGTAATACCCTCAGAGCTTGAGTCTATGGAATTCGTCACGCAGTGCTCAGCATTCGTTTTCGGCGGCGTGGAGACGCGTGAAGTCGTATTGAGCGTTCGTGCTGAAAAGGCCATCAAGTGAAGTGGCTCGACTCAGCGCCACGTACACAAGCTTCTGGGTGTGCACGCGTGTTGCATTCGTAAACAACGCGAACATATTTGTGTCGCCGTGCGTTGTTCACTTGGTGCCCACTCGGGCTGGACCGCGCTCCCGATCACACTGCGCAAAGGTGCCGCCGTTAGCCGTGCCAGTCGTCCCGTGAAACGACAGTCGAATCTGAGCCACACTCTCTTCGCGAGTCCTGACTCGTCTACCTTAGGTTGGAAGAGGCTCCCAACCGCACCACTGACCAGCCCGTCTATCACGTTTATGTGGAGGGTTGCGCTACACGGCGAGGGCCTCATTTTCGACTGCTCACATGTGAGTGTCTGCGCGACGATGCTCCCGGGCCTCATTCCCTGCTGCACGCACACGAGGGTCTTCGCGGCGAAGCTGTCGTACCCGATTTTCGGCAGCACACCCTTGAGTGTCTTCGCAGCGTGCACCTAGCTTCCGGGCCGCATTTCCGGCAGCACGCGCTAGAGGGGCTTCGTGGCGAAGTCTTCTAACGCCGTCTTCTCGAGAACGAACTAAACTGTCCGCACGGCGACCTGCGGCTTGTGCTGGTCTCGCCACAGTGGTCTGCTGAGCCCGACGTTGCCTGGTTGCAGCCGCGCACGTAGCTCTACGAGTCTCTTCTGCATCAGCAGCTCGTACCTTGGAAGCAGGCCCCATAACGCGTTGGGAACAGGTAACACAGGCAGCGAGACTACGCGGCGCACCTGTCACATCTCTTGATACGTGTTACGATACACGATGCAAGTGGAAAACGGAGGGCTCAAAGCACTCAGTCTGCAGGAACACTAACAAGAAAGGACGGCTTATTGCAACGCGCAAGTCACTTCTTCCTGTTCGCTGCGTTTCTTTTAAATGGCGATACGTCTTATTTTTGTCATTGTAGTTACTGCACTACAGATGCGGCACTGTCCTCCCTTTCAAAGGATGCATCGTCCCAATGCGAAATCTAAGCGTGCGCATGCACGAAATATTAAAACAGGAACCAATTGGATACGTATGTTCTTACACGCGCCACAATATGCAACTGCAGTGCAAAGTCAGTACGTATCGACGCTACGCGGCGCGCCTGTGAGACCGCGCGACTTGTCGCGCGCAAGGCGACAGCTGCGACTGACACCGGCGGCGGCGGGCACCATTGCCAACCGAAACGGCTATCGGAATGATCCCATAACAGCTCACGCTGTAAACCTGCTGCTAAGAAAGCATCTCGTCACGTAGAGTGTTTGCGAACGATTGTATAGGTATTGATCAGTAAGGCGAGCTAACGGGCTTTGATCAAGGGTCTTTCGTTGATTAGTCCCATCAAGCCCATTTCAATGTAGCGCACTTCTAGAACGGAAATATTTCTGCCTTCCGGTACATCGTACAAACAATATCCCGTCGCGTCCACTGTACTGGCCACCAGCGATTCTAGCTCGTCGACACTAAGTGCTCGTCAGTGAGTGCGTGCAAATATGCATGCTAGTGCATATGAAACGCCAGTCCATGGGGACAAGCCTACTTAGGAACCTGAGCAGGGCGAATAGAGGCGTGCGGGTGAGTGTGTGTGTTGCACAGCACATGTAATATTCAGGGTGGATATTCTCGAGCGATCCCTTTCGGACTTAATACCACCTTCGTCAGATTTCGTGCGAATCAGCATCGGACGCCGAGAATTAAACAGCCGATAGTGCGCTTGGCGTATACATAGCAAACTTGGCACAGTTTCAGGAACGCTGTCGGCCGTGTACGCCGACGCGTCCGGTATACCGAGTCACGTGAAACGTTGCCAAATTGATCCCGTTCCCGACAGTGTTGTGGCTAAACTAGTGACAGCCAGTGTGTCAAAGCGAACCAGAACCGAACGGGAACCGAGTGAAACCGATCGTTTTTCGCCATCCTGGAACCGAACCGAATGTCAACTGAAACATTTAGGAAGAACCATTCCGAGCCGGTTCGACGAGAGGTTCAGCCCAAGGTAATCGTAGCTGAATTTCTACGACGGTGCATAGCTTGCTGTGCTGACGATAACGGACGACGCACCTTTCGTCAATTCGGGGTCACGTGTGGCCCGCCACAGCGACCTCCATTGACTCACTCAATCCGCAGTTTTTAGTTTTCCAAACGCGCACTGTTTTGTAGCCCTCTTTCCCACGTCTGGGACTGTGTATCGGTTCGGAAGATATAGATAGGGTCACGTCATGCAGTCAACGCGTAGTCGGTTGATAATTTTCCGTTGTTTCATCAAATATGTGGAACGAAGTAAGTACCGTAGGTACGTATTCCAGGACGCGCCATTCGAAGAAAATGTCCGTGCACTGTCCAGGCTCTTGGCGTACCTTTCCGCGCGCAAATAATCGTCGTTCCTGACCACATGCAGTGTGCCTCGTTTTCTTTTTAATTGCGTCAGGCGTACCTGCGCTACAGCTATACAAATTGAGTCAAATAGTGCAGTAGTAAAGCTAGCTGAGACAGCATCAAATAGTAAAGCAGCTGAGATAAGCCAGGACATCTCAGCTGCTACCTGGTAAGTCTCTTAGGTCATTTTAGTTTTTTCCCCTTTTTTATCTTTCTTTCTTTCTCACCTATTGCATCCCCTTGCCCCTCCCCAGTACAGGGTAGAGAACCGGAGATAATCTCTGGTTAACGTCCCTGTCTTTCCTTTGCTTTTCTCCTCTTTCTCTCTTTTAGTTCTGACATTGTCAGAGGCTTGCTGCACATCTGAGAGTTGTTAGTTTTCTCGGCTTCCTCTGGGACGCACTGTGAGTCTCTCAGAGCATCACTGTACGCATGGTCGGCGCGTGTTATCTAGACTGCGTCGCTGCGTCGCGGAGGAGAGCGTTTGGTGCTCGAGGCACCTGCTGTGTTCAAGCCCAGCAGCGCACTGGTGGCGCCGACAAATACGCGCGTTGCAGATTGCACCGTACCTTCAGCGACTGCAGATGCTTCTTCTGTGACGGGATGTGATTGAGGCGTCATAGAAGTTCTCCACGGTAAGCACAGACGGCGACAACTAAGCTATATCAGTCGAGCGGCAGGTCGGGCTAGTTGATGGAAGTTCATCTTGTAATAAGGTGGGTACTGCGCTATAAACAGAAGGACAACAGCTGGACAGGACTGTGCGTGTCCTCTCCACGTCTACTTTTGTTATCCGTGTGCTTATAGCGCAGTACCTCCTTTATTCCAAGATAAACAATGCCAATCAGAGGGACAGTCTGACTTCATTTCGCTCTTCTCGGCATTCAACAGGCGACATAAAAAATTTATGCAAATGTGGGCTTTTTCTTTTTGGGATTTAGGTGAATGAAAGAATTTAACGCGAAATGCGTTCAGGGCCTGGCGTCGCAGACAATCCGGCGTCGGTTTCGGCGCTGGGTTTGACGGCGGTGACGTTGTCCGTAAGAGAAAAAAAAATGGGGAGGACGCTTAATCGTCGCCTGTAAGAGTGGAACGCGATATCATTCAAAGATCCCTGACTGCTTCTCATGGCTACAGACAAGTGCAGCTTATGTAACCGTGATGCTTTCGCGGAAACGCTGGCAACGAACGCTATGCACGAAGGCGAGCTCTCGGGGGCACGCACCGCTTCTGCTCAGACAGACCTCAAACGGCAGCTGGAAAAGGGGTTTGTGTTTGAGTTACCGCGTAGCAGAATTGTTACTGGGTTTGTGTCGCTTTTCAAAGACCGCACTTCACGCCAACACATTAGCGAGCTGCCCCATGAATGCACTGGGTATGTGCCTCACTTCAATGAACGTTTCGCCAACTTGGGTCACTGAGTTTGTGGCACTGAGTGCGCGGAAAACGAGGGGAACAACTCTCAGCTTTCTCATGCACCAGCGTCTCGCTTCTCGTCTCGGAGGCCACACGCGGCTTTCTCGGCGGCGCCACTAGATGGCACAGCGTGTACAGAAAGATGCGCGAGAGAGGAGTCCCGCCGCCAATACACGTCTCATACATAACTCGTTTCGACGGTAGCAATAGGTTGTGTGGCTATATTGATTAAATGCTAACGCATTACCGTCGACAGCCATCGTGAGATGGCTACTGCCGGATTTTTTTTCTAACGCCTTACTCTGCACTGGTGTACCGGAAAGAGGGAAATAAACACAAGTGAGATTGATGAAGATCCCGAAAGAGGGAAGAGTGAAAGCACGTATAACAGGCATGTTTACTGCCTGTGAGGATACAGTAAAGTTCCCGACTGGTACACCTTTAAAAAAAACAAGTAAGGTCTCGATGGCGTGAAAACATGATTTACACTCACGCCAAGGGCCAAATATGACGTCCTGTAAAAATGGTCGGCTGTCTAAACGCCCAAGAACATTTGCCAGCCTCTGTTGGTCTTCCATGAAATGGGGACAAAGTACAGCTCTTAAAGGTTCCTGGAAACGGCACAACTCGCAATGCGGATATTCGGGGCGTCGCGTGGAATACGCGTAACGATACGCAACCAAAGGCGCTGTCATATCAGAGCACACGAACTTAAATAAAGAATGACTTCACGCCTGTGTGAGAAAGTGGAGGTCGTAGAAGGTTAAGCGCGGCTCAACCGTTGAAACCTGGCATGCCACTTATACTTCCTTATTTGGGTTCGAATTCTTACCTATAGCTGCGGCTGCATCGAGAAGCTTACCGCATGGTCTTTCACTCACGGTGTGCCACACATCTGTCCCCTCCACCCCACCCCCAGCAAGTACAAAAAAAAAGAAAGAAACAAGAAAAACATCTGGGGTCGTAAAGGTTCTTGCGTGCTGTTTGCCGTTCGCCAACCTCTTTGGTTAATAACATGGTGTACACCAGGATTCGCTGGTGCTGTCTTGAAGTGTCCGGGTTGACTCAATGTATGGACACGATTAGAACGTACACTGCTACTTTAATCCGCCAATGGACTGCTTACATGCTTGCCAACTTTCTGAACGGACTCGATTAGGTATAGTGGGTATATAAATACATTCCCTCTATACATAGAGGCCGACCGGATGTAGAGACTTGGTCTGATATAGCGAATACAGGGCACCACAGCTGGCATCTGCTCTAACGAGCATTTCTAGCGTAAGAACATTTTGTCGCAAATATGAGCTCGAAACTGTAACCCGAGAGTGCCCAGACGACAGTCGGGAAACATTCGTTTGACTGCACTGGAGACACTGCTTGATGCGATCGTGTAAAGCATAACGCACAATTTTTTCTCACATTGTTGGGCCTAGTATAACGCCTCGAAATGCTTAGTTAAGTGCGGAAAATATAACGCGACGCCCCCCCCCCCCCCCCCCCATGTAGCGCTTTTTCTCTACTCTACTGAAGTTCCAGCTACAGACAGTTAAAAAATATTTACTAATAATTATTTACTATACCAATATGTTTTTTACTGAGATACCGTCTCATTACTTTTTTTTATTTTTGTACATATATACTTGCATAGCCAGTAATAAAATCGAACAACTGGTTCCGGTTTTCCTTTCTGTGGAAGTGTGCCAAGGCATTACAAGGTTAACATTCAAGGTCAACGGAGGTAACACAATGTCACTATGTAAAGGCACACAGAACGTTCGTCTGACCATTACTAGCAACTAATCTCGTAAGTGACTTGAGTATTGCAGCGAACTAGAATAATAATAGAAAAAAGAAAACAAGGACACCTTCAGTGGCTATGAACGTAACGTAGCAGTAAGCAGATTCCACCTGATAAACTTGATGTGCCTCAGGCCGACCTCTCTGCGTTTCGTATCATTAAACTTTCTCTCTCTCTCTCTCTCTCTCTCTCTCTCTCTCTCTCTCTCTCTCTCAACGTGCCGGTTTCGCCTTGGGCATGCAGACTTCCGTTCCACGCGTGAGCACCGTCAGCCGCATTAACTGATTAGCCGCCTTCAGCCGCGCTCCCGTTCGCACGAATGAACTCTCCCGGAAAGAAAGTTTCCAGCGGTACGTTGCAAAGACCACACGAAGTCACGGCTTGACTCTCGTGTTGCACGAATAACGAACAAAAATTAGGAACGCATACTAAGAAAGGAAATAAAAAAAGAAGCGAAGAAACTATAAATAAAGATCACTGACAACAGCGCTTAATCCCGAAACCTCCAGGAAGTAACACAACACGCACCAGACAGCCTAAAAGCCTCGCTCTTACTTGACTCGCGCTCTTGGAAACTCCATAGATCAATCCTTCCCCTTCAACAAAAGAAAAAGAAAATCCCCAGAAGAAACTTAGGTATAGGAGCGTTGATATCGAGTATATATATGTACATACGATATATAAAACAAGTAGAGAGACGAGTCGAGATGGCTGGCCGCGCCGCCCACGAATCATAAGCCTGAGTGATCAGCGATCCCATTTTCCGCGGCCCACTTCTTTGTACCGAGAGACGATGGACAAGTAATGTAGAGGAATAATGGAAAAAAAAAAGAAGGCGGAACGGGGAAAAACGAAACAATGCCTCTGAGTTAGAGCGCAGGCATTGTCTGACTTCGCGTTCCCTCTGTTCTCTATCACCTCCCGTGGAGCCGACATGAGTACATCTGAAAGAGCCGACGAGACGTATGTAGACTTATTCTTTGTGGAAGAAAAGAGCAGGTCTACACATAGCGAATGGCACAATGTTTTTATCCTTCTTTGAATGCGATAAGAACGCTGCGTTACACGAGAGAGAGAGAGAGAAAGAGAGAAAGAAAAGGGAAGCATGTTTTACGAAAGGTCTGGGCAAGTCTGGAAAGGAGGTTCTCGAAGTACACCCGAAATACCGAACGAGACAAAGGCCAGGAAAGCGGCGAATAATAAAGACGACGACAACAGATGTCACTTTAAAAAGAAGTTTTTGTTCTTCCTTCGTATTCGTCTCTCTTCTTTCTTATGCGTTTTAACTACGCGGCACATAGAGAGGGAGACGCTTTCTCATGTGGCTCGTCGATGGAGCTTCCTTCTTTCTTTCCCCCTCTCTCATCTCAGCACAACTCGAGTGAGTTTGATTGCGCGGCTCGACACCCCTTTCCCGGAGTCAATTTTCAGCTTGACCGCATCGGGTCCCTCCTCCAACTTAAACTTTATACTCCCACCACTGGGGAGATGTAAGAAAGACAAACGACACAAGAATGATAAATGTGCGGTAGATGAGCCCAATTCTTCAATCGCCAAAACGCTGCGAAATGATCACGGAACGAATGATCTCCGCGAACTGAGCCACATGCTCATACACGATGTCCAATTATATGAAGTTCAAGTGTGGGCGGTGACTATAAAGAGCGTCTTCTGAGCATTAGACGCTGTATAAGCAGAAACACAGAGGAACCGAACATTGGTGATCACGTTGAGAAGAGGGATCTTGTGCTACTATACTTCATGTTTGCAGTGTTGCAGTGTTTGCAGCGTTGTATTGCTCTCGGTCACGTTTATCATGTCAGAGGAGAGGAGCAGCTTGCGCTGCTTTGAACACGATCAATCAATTTATAAATTAATCTATCAATAATTTATTTAACGTGCACGGAAACAACACTGAGTTGTGAGTGTTCGTGCACTGAGAAAGAAAAACAATGGTAGAAATGGAAAGCAACTATACCCAACAGTTATGCGATGATAAATTTAGAAGAAATAACAAAAAAATGAACAGCTACTTAATGAGCAACAATACAGCAATAACACACAAGTTACATACGGAATAAAGTTAATAATAATAATAATAATAATAATAATAATAATAATAATAATAATAATAATAATAATAATAATAATAATAATAATAATAATAATAATAATTTATTTACCGTGCTGATGAACAACCATTAGGTCTTAATGCTGGCGGATGAATACATTAAAAAAATGAACAGCAGGGGAATAAAATAAAAAAAAATTGTGAAGAAAAAAATTCAGTGCCCTTACACTGCGTGATGAAGGATGACCAGCGGAGCTGTGAGTGTGGGCTCGTTTATGGCGAACTGCACCTCCGCCGCGGGTCGGACCGGTACTGTGCCATCTTCGATATCGGCCCACGTATGAAAGAGTTTTGGGCGTACAGACGATGGACGGACGAATCGGCTAACCATATGCAGCTTCGCTATATGAAATATTGAATTGAAAAGTGTACATGAAGAAAGGCGCAAGGTGAATACAAAGTAGAAAGGAGAAGAAGAGCAGTTTAACAATATCTGAAACTACGACGCAACAACGCAAAGCTCGGAAAAGAACAATGGCAGCGAGGTACGAAAAATATCAAGACCACGAAAATCAGCATTATAAAGAGTTTGTATCTATGGACGGTTGAGTGTTCGATGACTGCTAGTAACACAGAAACGTTTGTGTTCTCTGGTGATCTTGTGCGGAATACGAAACATCATACAACTGAGGAGTTCGGGGCAGGTGAGGAAACCACGAAGGAGCTTGAAAGGAAAGAGGTCAGCGCGATGACGACGGCAGCGAAGTAAGGGCAGTGATAATAATCCAGCAGCGCTAGAACACGGTTCAGTATCCGAATTAGCAAAGCGGTAATGATATATGCTTGGAAACGTTTTCTGGACCCGATCTATAATGTCACTGTTGGATCTGGAAAAGTCATTCCAGACCACGGACGCATATACGAGTTGAGGAAGAAAGACTGTTGTGTAAAAATTGCAAAATGGTGTAGGAGAATTGAGTTCTCTCGACAGTCTCCAAACAGAGCGAAGTGAGCACATGCCCTCCTTGCAACGCCTTTAGTATGAGCCGGATAGAGTAAGATTGTATCGAAAAATCACTGGCCCAAGCACTCCGTACAAAGGGTTAACCAACGAAGCTGAAACGTGCGGCCCCGGTGTTTATCATTCGGTTAATCCCGACGATTCATTAGACGACAGCTTGGCAGGCTACCGGATCCTTAGTACGCAGTTGCTGCTTGCACTCGGCTGCAGGAGTGCAAGCAGCAACTGCGTACTTATGCCCGTGCTGCAGCATCGGCACGGCGTAGACGACCTCGTTCCTGGTACTCCTCGCGGCGTTGGTGATCGAAGGCTGCCCGCTCCTAAGAAGTAAGCATGACGCGCGGCCTACCAATTTTGTAGCCGGATAGAAACTGCTGCGCGCGCTCGGCTGCGACGGAGAGCAACTACGTCACTATTGGCGCAGCTAATCTAACACCACCTAGATAGCACAAGGCCTTTTCACATCGATCCATGACGTCATGTTACCTGGCCCGACCGCCATAGAATCTAATGGGGATGCTCCCGAGTAGGCAACAGTGATTTTGACGTCACCGCTTTCATCACGCCAACCTTGTCAATGAAAATTTCGGGCCAGGTAGCGTGACGTCATGGATCGCAATAAACAGGTCGTGTGCTATCTAGGTTGTGTTGGCTAATCGCGCGCCTTTCTCTTTTTTTCGGGCATGCGCATGGGGTTGCGCATAAGGAGTCTTCGGCGTGCACGTGACCGATGGACGTACGGACGGACGAATCCGCTAGCCATATACAGCTTCGCTGTAAAAATATATGGAGATCATTTATCTCCCAGACCTTACAGAATGATAAAGAATATGCAGAATAAGAAAAATAAATGCTTGCTGTTTTGCTTGTGAAACTCATGACTTTGGTTTTAGGACTACTCAAGGTGCACCATTTAGAGAAAGAAAGCAGGTCAGGCTGCAGGATGCGACAGTCATCAACAATATGAGTTTCCTTAAATATATTCATGTCATCAGCATATAGAAAGAAAGGAGAGTTTCGAATGGTGAAAATAACGCCATCAATAAAAATTTGAAAAAAGAAGGAGTGGTCCAATACTGATACTTTAGGGCCGCCGCTAGTTGCCATGTAAAAAAGAAGACATTGGGCCGTTGATGCTAACGTAACATGATGTATAAAGAAGTTTAATAATAATAATAATAATAATAATAATAATAATAATAATAATAATAATAATAATAATAATAATAATAATAATAATAATAATAATAATAATAATAATAATAATAATAATAATAATAACAATAATAATAATAATAATAATAATAATCAATGAAAGCTGTTTGATAAAGTGGCCAGGAACAAGCTCGAGGGTCTTGGTGCTGGCGCACCCGGTAAACGGTGCACAAGAAATAATACAGTGCAAGCCCACACACACATACAGACCGCACGCACGCACACGTACACAAAATAATTTCGCGCATAGAGCTTTTAACAGACCATAAAATGTGTGCACGAAAAGAATAGAAAACAAAAGTGGAGAAACAAAAAGGATTACAGAATGATAGAACAAACAACACATATAGGAGCTTTTGTTCAGTTATTGAAATTCCTCTGCAACTGCTTTCAGGAAAACCCTAAAATTGGGCATGCAGATGTTAAGGCACTCTGAATGGGCGACATATGTCGCCTGAACTCTAGAAAGAGGCTAACAAAAATCAGAAGGCTGAAAGGCGCGCTGTTTCCTTGTGCCTTTCTGCGGAATGTAAAAGCGCACATTAGTGCGAGCAGCAGATTTGTCCATGTAGTAATTTGTGAAAAAACAGAACGTCTGATTTGTTGCGTCCACAGGTGAGGGTAGGTGACGCGAGTGTGTGTGTTAGCTCTATGCAGATGGAAGGCCTTCGACAGAATCGATGTTTAAGTATAGATGCGGACTTTTTCTCTTGCACACTTTCGAGAACTTCACAATTTGACTTACAAGTGCCGCCCCAAACGACGGACGCGTATTCAAGAACTAGAGGGCACACGCTCTTACATAATGTTGCAAATTGCCCAGGCTGTTTGAAGTGTCTCGTCACGCGACACAATCTCCCGAGCCTTCCAAGTCCACGCCGCAGCCTCATCTGTTGAGCGTGGGACCTGAAACTTGAAGAGCTACCGAAGTACATACACTCCGAGGTCCTTTGTTCCCCGAGTTCTTCGCAGGAGAACGTCTTTAACGCTACAGAGAAGTAAGGTCCTGTCTGTCTTCCGCGCGAAGCTTACAATTTTCGTTTTTGATGCGTTGATGACCAGCTTGTTTCCAGCGCATCATGACGCAAAATTCACAGTCCTTCTGAAGAGCGGCGCAATCATTATTCTTTACCACTTTGAACGCGTCATCAGCATACAACAAAACTGAAGAGTTCTGAATGACTACCAAAACGCCGTTAATAAAGAGCGAGAAAAGAAGAGGGCCCCAGGGCAGACCCTTGAACTCCACTTGTAACCGCATAATGTTTTGACGACTGACCTCTTACGCTAACGTATAGCAGTACCGGTCGTGGAGGTAGCTTCTTATCGGAGCGGTGACAGAGTGGTGCAGACAAAGTTATTTCACCTTTTGAACGAGTACTTTGTGGTACGCAACATCAAACGCCTTTCTGAGATCACAATAAATTACATCCAGTCAACGACCGCATCGGAGCCGCGGAGGGCGGTCAGATCAAGGACCGCATCGGAATCTGTCACGACGGGAGACGTGGCCGCTGATGGGAAGGTTAGCGCGTTGACGTGCTCCTATGCCTAACCGCAGAAATGTCGGCTTTCTGGCACGTGTTATAGGTGAATGCCTGCTCACCCGACTTCAGCAGCTCGAGGTCGTTGTCCGGCCACGCAGTAAACTTCGCGTGCGCACGTTTTTCGCAAGAAACACAGCGAAAGAACTGCTGTTTTCCGATGAAACGCCGGGGGCACAAAACACAGGGCTCCTTACGAGGAGCCATCGTGGAGAAAACAACAACAACAACAACAACAATTATTATTATTATTATTATTATTATTATTATTATTATTATTATTATTATTATTATTATTATTATTATTATTATTATTATTATTATTATTATTATTATTATTATTATTATTATAAACCCAGCAGTTATTAGGTTCCTTGTAATTGCGAGTGTTTGTATATGTGGTGCGCAGGAGTTTGCATACATATGTTAAATTTCATACGTCACTCATATCATCTGGAGCAGTGCGCTATACTCCAACGACCAGGCAAAACGGTACAGTGTTCCCCCCCATAAAAGGTCTCGTTTTCTCTTTCGTCTTTATTGAATTCGTGCGCCGACGGTTGTGAAGGTGTCGTCGTGAAACGCCCGAAAGCTTAGTAGATTAGAATGTGCTGATTACACGTTAAACAACGTATGCACTGACAAAACTAGAACATAATGGCTGCTTGCACGTGTTGTCAAATTTTACATGTCAGAGAGAAAGCGAGAGCGAGAGAAAAAGTGAGAGAGAGAGAGAGAGAGAGAGAGAGAGAGAGAGGCGTATTTTCACAGCAACGTTCGGCGCTTACGTAAAACGCAAGGTAACTGATTCGGATCTTAAGCGAAAATTGCCTCTCCATTTTCCACCCCTCTCAGCCGCTATATCCCGCAGCTTTATCGTTCTGGAGCATCCTCTGGAAGCTTTTATCCGAAGTGGAGTACTTCGCTGCGAGCGCCCCTCTTAAAGATGTTAATCACACGGAACACCCGTTGCCTGCGGGTGAAAGCAGCGAAGGAATGCAAAAATAAAGATAAGTAAATAAAATATATCATCGTTTGGTGAAGTACACCTAGAAAGAGCGGGAACTTTCCTGTTTGTCGTGTTTCGATGCCAGTTGCGGTTTCGGTTATCTCGAGACGCGAGACATTTGGTTAGGGTTAAAGACACCCCCCCCCCCCCCTTTTCTTTTTTTTTTTTTTTGGTTGTCACAGCTCGTACGACATGCAGCCCTTCGAGCAACTCTCAGCGCTCATTGCTTGGCGACAGTTTATTTTTTTAGGTATATTCCGTCCACGGACAAATCGAAAAACACGAGAGGAAATTTTATGCCACTGCCACAACGCTGTTTGTTGTAGCAGTTAGAAATCACCGCAGTACAAGATGACTTATTGTTGTTGGGAGAAGACCCTATTTATTGGCGCGACAGCAATCTCCGCCTCGAGTCTGTCTGATCGAGAGCTTGGCGTGACGAGGCTATCTTCTTCATTATTCACTTGACGAAATAATATGACAAATACACATGCGCACGAATGAGGCACCAGCCGCTCCTCTCCTCGCGACTATGTTGTGCTTCACCCACGTGGCGCTACATAGTCTTGCACATAACTCAAAGGTTAGTTCCTTAACGATGACAGCAGACTTCTTCGTCGCAGCAAAACCTCAGGATTGCTACACCCCCAGTTTTACGGTATCTCCCATCATTTTCTAACCAAGACGAGGCTGCGGAATCGGCATGGCGTATCCACCGGCAGGTGTGAAACAAGAAGCATATGCGCACGTATGCTTCACGAGTCACCCAACCAGGTCGCTTCGCAATGTCACGATATAATGTGTTCTAATCAATTGAAATAGAAGTACGCTGCTAGCGCCAAAGGTTTCAGAGCGCAGCCCTTTCACGAACACGCTGAAGAATAGGCACGACCGCGACCAAAAACATGCGAACTATACGGGTGCTGCGACCCCGAAGCCCGTATTTAACTCAATTCCTCGGCGCGTAACTGGAAACCGAAAACTACAGTTCATACGATTAGAAATCGCTAAAATCGCAATGCAGTTTTGTGTAGTCGATCTCAGTTTTCGAGAAGCTTTCTTTTTCATTTCTTTTTTCACAGAACATCTTGTCCGCACACTTTCGATCACGGGTGTACGCCAGTTCGGTTTGTATGGCATATAATTATGATATCTTACAGTCATGCCATGTTTCCGCAACAGCGTTGTGGTACATGCTCTGTATTGAACCTGGTCCGTGTTGCCGGGCGGAAGGATTTAACGTACGGCCGCGTGATTTCCGTACGCTAATGAGACGTGGTCAAAGCTATCCATTAGGCGGAGCTCTGCGTTCTTCAGACCCGCTATGCGAATTAATTTTGGCCCATCCACGAAAATATTTACTCCATGCCTAAATCGCGAAATACTCTCGCTGGGCTGCGGTGGGGATCAAACGCGTTTACAAGACAGGTTTGTCAGTAGGGTTCGGAGGCTTCGTAAGTGAATTGGGAGCCCACATCTCAGCTGAAGAAACACTGTGGGCGTCGACGAAGGCGGCAAGGCCAGCTAAGCTAATGTAGAGCATAAGTACTTCGCATTACGACATAGCCTCAGCCCACAATGCCGCCAGTGGCTACTTACAGTTTGATGGGGAAGGTGAAGAGGGTCCACGAGTGGTTGACAAATACCATACGCGCTCACAACGAGCACGGGATCAATCAAATTAGCTGCTTTTTCGCAGCAATGCATAATTAGCGGCAGTGTCTGACCCGTACAAGATTAATGTCGAACTGGATACAGTCGTTGCAATTTTCTTCGTGGCATGTTCCAAATGACGGCCCAGCTAACTCAGACTGATTGTCCGCAGAGCATTGTTCCTCCTGGTCCCGCATGCGCAGATTATGTGTGCCAACAGTGCTAACTCACATTACGAATTCGGGTGGTCCGCGGCGATTCTAGCTCTCCGAATCGTTAGTAATAGCAAGGGCACCTTCGATCAGGGCATAAAAAAAGTAACAGACGCAAAGCGAGCAAGACACTCTGGTTAGTGTTGAAATATCGGCACTGTTTATCTGCACGAAGGTCAAGTGCCACGCGCCCAGAAGACAAACACCAGGTCACTGTGACGCAACTGTGCCTTGCAGGAAAGCTGTGAGCGTTGATGCACGAGCACAGAGACTGCGCAACACTTTGCAAGCAAAGGGATCCCCTCCCCTCCCCCCTTTCCCCTCCCGATTCATTGCTTACCAAAGACTATGAAGAAATCAAATTTTCCCTTCGGATAGTAATGAATAAAATGTGGGCTCACAGATTGTCTAACAAGCGGACGCGGTCCAAAATATCGTACGGCTTCACATATAGCTACTTTCGACTCAACAAGCTTACGAATCGTTGGGTCCCCTCCGAAGTGATTATTATTACTAATCGCACAAACGTACAAGCACCACGTACAGAGAAAGAGAAGTATAGGCAAGCAATTGCCTCCTGAAGAAGACGCCACGTCCGCCTGTTTGAGAAGGAGGAAAGGCAGAAAGGAAAGAGAGAAGAAGAAGGCACATCACAACACATCACGTACGTCACACAAAGCGGCGGACGATCGTCGAGTGGCGTAGTCAAGAAGGATATCGGGTCAGCTTTGCGAGGCTTGTGCCTCGCAACGCTGTCCCGATATCCTTCTTGTCCCGATATCCACGCACGCACGCACGCACGCACGCACGCACGCACGCACGCACGCACGCACGCACGCACACACACGCACGCACGCACGCACGCGCACGCACGCACACACACACACACACACACACACACACACACACACACACACACACACACACACACACACACACACACACCTTAAACGAGACTAGAAGCAAGTCACCCGCAACATGCCTCGCATAGCCTTAATTTTTCACAGCACGTGGATTTTTTGTGCATTCACAAAATTCATGTTTCCCCATGATTCCTAAAGAAAATAACATATGAATGATTTCTGCGGTGGGCTGCGTTATCGTAATGTGTTCGCAAAGCCCTTCCATCTGGAGTACCCCTTGTTTACTTTGCAAGTACAAGAAAGCGGAGTCGACGAAGCACTCCCACGGAACGCATCACGCACTTCCCAGACATCAGCTACAGCGGGCGTCAGCTTTACCAGCATTGTTGAGGCTGCCGCTCACCAAGTTTCCAAAAATAGCGTTATTGTCGGGAAACGATAAACAGATCGAAGACGGAACCGCTGCAAGTGCTTTATATAACAAAGCGGGTTGCATGTAAGCCGGTAATCATGTGCTGAAAACGTTGGCCTGAAGTAGAATCCATATTTTACGTAGGACGTTGTGCCAACAGCAGATGAGCGAAAGTAAAAGTGTTGTAATGGAGAAGTGAAGTCAAATTTTTTTTAGACTATGTGATATGCTTGTCTTGCGATCTGGCTTGTCCTACTTAAAACGCTAATAAGTTTCTGCAAATGCAAATGCATTTGCGCTATTTGATAAATATCGTTCCTCGTGTTACTGTTACTCGTGTTACTCGTGTTATCGCTCTAAATCTGTGTGAAGCGAGTGGTTGACTAAATGATATAAAACTAAACACGACTCTTACACGATGTCTTAGTCGCAGTGGTGTCACGTGCTCGTGACATCAATCACGTGACGTGCTCGTGACCTGGCTGCGCCGACGTCCCGCAGTGCGCATTCCGCGTGAACTGCTATTTGCAATTCGGCATAGCTTGTGAACGGTGTAGTCCGTAATCACAAACATTGCATGACAGTAAATGTTTCGACCAGTGCGGTGCCTAAACAAAAATACTGCACGAAGTTAGACATCGCACAGGATGAAAACACGGGTAATTATAAATAAAATTTTTCCCAGAATACATGTTCCGTCGTTAAGTTCCAGCCTCATCTCGTCGTCATCTTGTTTGTGTATGTTGTGCTTTTGCACTTAATTTTATCCTTCAGTCAAAGGACTGGAATCCGCGAACGGACCTGAAAATCCACCGTCACGCATGCCATGGCTTAAGGAAAACTGAGCCTTCGGCTTTAATTTCCCACTTGCATAAGTCCCCTTTCACGGCAGCGTAATATAATGGTTGAGAGAGTTGCGAAAGACAGGCCGACTGTGGCGTGCAGCATTTATTGGAGCAAGCGACAGCCTTCTATAGGCGCATATACGTGGCGCCCAGATTGAATTTAGCCACGCAAAGTGCTCGTGAATGCGCGAATATTCGTGCAATGAACACGCATTTGGATTAAAAACGCTCGTTCGACAAGAAGTTAGCGGCCGTCAAATCTCCTTGCGAGGAATATACAAGTTCACAATTGATAGCGGTCGTAGACATTTTACGAAACTTTTAGCGCACAACTTACTTGACCTGGAAGACAGTTATAGTGCAAAGTGTGTCGAGGTGTTCATGAAAGTTTTTGGACGGAGTGAACTATTTGTATGCTACAAGCACAATTTGAACGACTGAAAATAACAAGCAGACCGCTCTTGTTCAAAGAGGTGTGTTTGTTGTTTGTGTCAGCTGAGAACGTGTCGCTCGTTGTGTTTGTTACGAAGTTGAAGGCTGGGATACAGCGTACATTTCGCGTCGCACTTCCTCGTTCCTTGCCGAGAGGAAATAGAAGTTTAAGAAAAAAAAAGCAATACACTGATGCTAAAATTAAAATTAATTCGACATAGCGGGAAGCAATCAATGTGCAAGCAGGCCGTCGTGCTCTTTATTTTTATTTTCATTTTTCTAACAAATGCCTCTCTCTCTCTCTCTGTGCGCTGAGGGTAGCCATATTTCAGGCCCCCCTTTCACTGCAGATACCGGGTCATATATACCCGAGCTTAATAAGCGTCGTTAAAGCACCAGCTGCGCTGCCTGTTAACGCCATTAAACACGGTAAAGTTCTTGATGAGGGCTCGGTAGGCATCTGTACAGCGCATCTCTGTGCTAGTGATGCGATGCACTTACAAAACAGAATAAAGGGGAAACAAATCAAGAACTCCGGTGTAGCAGGGAGGCGACTTTTGCTTTATTTTTTTTCCCAGAAGCGTCACTGCAGCTTCGGGTTCGTTAACGCGCGAAAACGATGACGGCGCATAAAAAGACCAAGCGGCGCCTCGTGGCAATGCGCGCCTCATACGCGAGGCCTAATTAAGTTTAGCGGACGCCCGGTGCGACGTGGCCTATCGCACGCCCGCAGCAAGTGGGGTGACCTTCTCCGAAGGAAGCAAGCGAGACGGTCATGACGTCAGAGCTCCTGCAGCAGAAAGAAGGCGCCGAGAAACAAGATGAAAGCGGCTTAAAGACGAGGGCGCGAACTCGCACTATGTAGCCGCGGTGCTATAGCCTTGCATGCTCAATCATGGCGCCCGACGCCACGGAAGCGGAACGCCAGACGAGTAATAGGGCTTTCGCCGGAACCCCAGATTGAGTCGTGCACCTATACACATACAGCTCCACTGCTAATGCCGGTAGTTGAGTGCAGCGCGTACGTGGCTAAAGGGAACCCGCAGGTCGGAATGCCGGGGCGAGATCTGGGAGACGCGAATGCAGCGTTTACTCCCGTCCCGCGAAAGCAGTCATCAACTGCACCGCCACGCACAGTCCTCCTGGATGCATCGCGCGCAGGCGTGACATTTGTGTCCGAATAGTTTCTCGAGTGCGCGCTGCAGGCTTCCGGGCGCAGCCGAGGGGGCCCGCTTCTATGCGCTCGTATACAGGGACACAGTCGCGCGCGCTCTTCGGGCAGCTCGGGCATGGGGACTGGGCTACACGGAACTGCGAGGGAGGCACGCGCCCGGTAAACGAGGGATGCCGAGTTAAGCCTCGCAGGCTCGACGAGAAGCTCAGCGCGGGCTCCGATGGAAGAAGGCCGAGTACGGGTGGAGGAAAGTGTCGCTGCGCGACAGTCGTGCTCGCCGCGAGGCTCTGTACGCATACAGGCCCAAGCGGCGACGCTGCCGCTTCATCGGAACGCGAGCAGCCGACGGTGTAGCGGAGGCTTTTGTTCGCGACGCGAGATTACCGGCCCACGAGCGCGGCCGGGAGCTCATCATTAGGCGCGTATACGCGGCCTTCGCCGCGCATATAAATGATGCGTCTCGCTCGCGTTCCTACACCTCCTCGTGCATTGTTTTGCTGGAGCTTCTCTGTCTTTTTTGCGTCGCGCACGCGGAAGGGATGGACTGCGTGCAGACGTGCCTCGCACAATTATTGGAGACGACGGCAGCGCCGCTCGTGGAATCCGACCCTGCGGCCACCGTCGCTGTCTCGTAATCCTTGCCGCGCCTGTCTTTTATTTTATTTTTTTCCGCTTTCCGCGCTCATTTAGTTGGCTCGACGCTGATGCTATAGCACGAGCGCGAGCTGGGCTGGTGATAATGCCTGTCGCCTCGTGTGCTTAAAGAACCACGTTGTCGGCGGGTGGCTATATCACGACTCCGGTGCGTGGTCATTGATACACTTCCTTGGCGATTGACGCATCGCTGTATGCGAGAATCTATTTTCAGCTTGTAAGCGCAGCGTCGTCTTGTTGCTAAATATTACAGATGAAAAAAAAAATGAAGCTGCATACGCTAAAAGCAACCATGCGTTGTGTCTGTAGAGTTATTGCTGGGCCGTTAACTGCGTTGGAACGAGGGGAAAGAACTAAAGCGCCTGCGAGATTGCAAGCACGCACGCATACAAAGTGAATTGAATTACTCAGGAGCTGCTTACTTCTGTCGTCGTCATGATACCTAAAAGTGAGAACTCGCCGAGTTGATCTAATGTTGTACATGGTAAACACACACACACACACACACACACACACACGCACGCACGCACGCACGCACGCAGGCACACGCACACACGCACACACGCACACACACACACACACACACACACACACACACACACACACACACACACACACACACACACACACACACACACACACACACACACACAGCGCGAACTGAGGTCACGGGAAAAGGCACATAGACGATGAGCGATGACTAACAACTGCAGGTATATTTGAAAAAAAAAAAAAACGTAAATGTCATGGTACGCGCATGCGCACATGCCCTAAACAGCCGTGTACACCGGCTCGCTCTAAAAAGCTAAAAATAAATAATAATAATAACACCGTGATAGGCGAAGTACTGACTGGTTACGCAAACGACATAGATGGTTACAAAAAGCAATTTCTTTTTCAAGAATGGCCAAGGACATACGTAGTTGGCTAACGGAAACCAAATCTTATTTTTATTTTTCGACGCGATAGGCTCCATGATGTGTTGTTCAAGTGATGAGTATGTTATGATGATCAGCAGCAGCAGCAGTGGCATCAATCCACTACAGGTTTCGCCCAATGATTTCCTCAAACGCTTTTCAACGTTAAATGGGAGTTGAACGGTTGAACTGGTAAAGCATTTCCTTGACAAAATATAAGCTGCAAGGCGGTCCACAATGACTGTCCTTTTACTCTCTTCTTTTTGTTCCTTGTACGAAGCTCAGCTCTTAAACTCCCTTCACCCTTGTCCGGCGAGTCCACCTGATCTGCAAATTATTTAATCTCAATAATCTATTTAGCACTACACGAGAGAAGACACCAAACACTTTCTCTGGTGACGTCAATGGTTTCGTTCTGAAAGGCACAAGCTTCAAGGAGGTTTCAAGTCTGCATTTTGCATTCCTAAGTAGCATCGAATCTTTGGAAGACCGAATACCTGCGGTTACTGTTCACCGAAAGCGACGCTCAGGCGGAGCTGTAGTGACAACTAGCCCTCTATGGACCAGCTAAAACCACCTTTAGCTATTACTAACAGCCGCTATTCCACGCAGGTTCTGACTACGTTTTGATCCTCACGGCAAGTATTCTGTTATACTAAAGTCTCATGGACAACTTCTTACTTCCACTACATAATCTTCCCACCAAACAGGGCATCTCGGTAGGCGCCCTACTGCTTCCTATAGTGCGTCCTTTACAGAAAGATTTTGGGCACATGGAGAAAGCTTGACCATGCCCAACGCGTCATAAGATCGCCGTGTGACCTTCTATGTGACTTTCTTTGTATTTAGCACGTGTGCGGTGTGAATAAACAAAAAGCGTTTGCGGGACAACGTTCTATGTGGAAGCATCGCTTCTGTACGTAGTGTGCGAGCGCCAACACCGCGTATTAGACAATGCGTATATAGTTCAGTGTACTACTGCACCGTCACCTGTCATCTATGGCTCTCCGTGTCACTCCCCCTTTGTCCTTACCCCTGGTGAGGAGTAGGAGGCTGGAGACACGCTCGTACGGCTGACCTCTTTAAGTCTAGTAGACCGCAAGTTACTGATCACACCTATAGGCAGGCTTCATGAAATCCTATATATACTCTAATGCTGCATTGTACCGCATCTGTCCCTGCACTGTGGAGTGATCCATGTTCACTACATCCGCCATAATGGAACAAAGCACTTTGAAAACACGTCTAGCTCGAACCTGCTGTAACGCCACCCAATGGGCTAGCACCAGAAGCACAAGAATAATACACGGACGCTTGAAGTATTGCCGCATATCCTCCCTGAACTCTTATCTACACAGGTGTGTTGTCTCTCGGATTTTTCAGTTATAAAAGTTAAATACTTGATCACCTCTGTCCGACATGTTCTCACTTCAATTTCTTTTTTTTCAATCGACGTGGTTCCCACACAATGGGAATCGAATAACGCGAAGTTTCACTGAAGCATAAGTGCTTGAGTGTGTTGAGTGTGTTGCTTGAGTGAGTGTGTTGTATAAGTGCTCAATGTGTTGACATTATATGATGTTCCATTAGTACACATGTAGACACGCGTGTATTGTTTATATTTTTCCTATGATCCTTATTCACCAGCTATGAATGTCGCAGAGATATCGCTTAGCGCAAGGCGCGCCATCCTGTATCGGAATATATCATGCACCGCATAGTATCACGATAGACACACCTAGCCACCAGCTTAGATAACACAGCATCCGAAAGTGGCGCAGTTTTTATTGCATCATCTCTGGAATCAACCGAGTTTAGTCGGCGGGCCACACGATACACCTAACCCTGGGGTAGTAGGCAAGGAAAAGTACATCTAAAGAAAGCAAATTCTGAACTTCCCTCTCAGCTGACTTGGCAAGGATCTGACAGTCCCTGTTCTCCGTTCTTTTGGATCCTCGAATCTCAGATTAAGCTAAGGGGGGCCGGCAATGTCACCATTCAGGCTCTCTTATTGATTCCAATCGCTTGCCCTGTTAAATTGGTCTTTTTAATAATTTTCAACTGCTGCTCCCTCGATCACTTTATTTTGGTACTAGCTTTTGCCTTCACAATTCTTCCTTCCTCAAAGCACTCGCTTTTCATCAACACTAGAACTGCCGTTGCTATTGAATGGCCTTATCCGCCCGGTCCCTGGCGGGTTCAAGCCATAAGTCGAATCTTATTCGGTGCGACACGGGAGTGGGTATGAGTCACTCGTTGAAAGGGGACAGCAACAGCGACGACGACGATTGACAACAGGCGGCATCTCCTTTTTTTGCATACAGTGCGGGGAACCGGAAACAAGTGACCGATTTCTCCTTGCGTGCCGCCGATTTTCCTCAGTAAGAAGAAGATTCGTCGAGGTGCCCATAAACAAGGTTGGCCTCAGCGTGAACTTCCCCGTCATGCTTTCGTTTGGAGCTTCCGCGTTGTGTGTACCGCCACCAGAATGTTTGCACAGAGATGAAAGTCTTCATTCTTGACACCAATCGGCTGCCTTCATAAAACAGTCAATTTATGATAACCATCTGCCTATTTTTCGATTCCCTTGAAGCATTTATGACTGTCCCACTTTAAACACCGAGCAGAATAAGCCTTCTCCTAGCATCTATCTTTTCTAAACTTCTGTCACCCATTTTCTGCAAACCGATAATTTCTTGGCCGATCCCTCGCGGTTTGACCACATGCCACTGGTGCAGAGGAACAAGAACAAGAACAGTCGATGAAGAAACGCGACGTGCAAGGACGATGATTGGTCCTCACGCTGCGCGAATCTTTGACATATCGCCCACTACAGGTATGTGCCTCTGTTTTTGAGGGCATTCGTAACAACTGCTTCTCTTCCTTTCTTTTTTATGACAGGGGTGTACAATATCTTTAATCAAACAATAATTGCTTTGTTGGAATGGTGAACGCATACGAACTCCAGTGATTAACAGTGGCGCAAGGGCTACGTCCTATGGAAACGCTTTTTGTTTTGTTAGTCGATCGTTAATCCACACAGAACGAAAAAAAGCTAGAGGGAAAAAAATGTTTCTATGTTACAGCGCCTCAGGCTTGTTTCACGCTAGCTAACCTGACATGATAAACTATAATCGCCGCACAAGAACGACGATGAAAGTAAGCATCACTAACCAGTTACATTCGTTAAATCGTGTGTGCGCGATGGTGCACGGAATAGTGAAATGAACAAAAAAAAAATCATGCGATGCGCATACAATTCATCAAGGAAGCTGTTGAAATTACCGGCGTCGTGGAAGAACTGGCACCACATTAAGCACACTTTCGCGTGCTTTTGTTTTTTGTGTGCCCAGATACGACACCTGTCGTACTTTGTCATTAATATTTCTTTTCTCTTCATCATACTTTGCTCACTAGGTTAGTGCCATCCAACCAGTTAATGTAGTTAGTTAGCTGGAACGTTTCTTTTGCTTGTTCTTCCAGCGTCAACGTTCCCGTTTATCATCTGTCCATTTGTGGAACGACGAAGTCTGTTGGCGGCGCTGTAACAACACATTTTTCAGCCGTGCAACGTGTTTATAATGGCCTGTTTTAATAAAACTTTTTACCATGAAAACTCCTTCTTTCGTTTTTTTTCGTATTAATACATTTCAGTAATCCTTTTCGCGCTTGTAAAATCAACTTTTATTTGTAATTAGCTGAACTCATTCCACCTGACGTGTGATACTTTTCCAACAGAGGAATCTTTCTTTAATGAAATTGTAATAACCATACCTGACAGTAAACAGCAGACACGCAGCGCGTTAGCGCAAGCAAACGCCATTATCCATCCATACTTTTTAAAGCCTCAAGACTCGTGCTAACCCAAAGTTCCACCCACGTGTGCATCTTTTCTTTTTTTGTTCCTTTCTTTAAAAAAAAAAAAAACTCTGATCGAGCTAGAGGCAGCTTGACCAGAGAATGCGCATAGTTATGTGTAATGGTGTTTTTTTTTGCCCGTTAGTCTCTGACGCTCTCGCTATATACGCTATAAAGGCTGAGTGACAATGAGAAGCTTTAGTGAAAACCTGAACGATTAGGCTAGTGGCACTCAAGCGTTCAGGTGAAGCATCAGGTGAAGACGATTAATTTCAGTTGAACCAAGGCGCACAGGACACATGCGGCAGGATGGCAGTACTAAAGGGCCGTATAACAGGTGCCAGCTAGATGTACACTAAAGAGCTGCGCGGTCTCCTAGTTAACGAGCGCGATCTCGGAGGCTACAATGAACGCCATCTAGTTTACTAAATTGCTAAAGAGATCCCTGGCGCTGGCATACAGTTCTTTACAATAAGGCGCCGGCATGTACACGAGCTGTAAGCGTAGCGGTTCAACCAGCACGGGAATGATGGCTAGTGTGTGGATTTGCCTAAATTTTGGACCCAGCTGGCTTCAAACCACTTTGAAACTTTGAAAATTGGTGATTTTCAAGACTATACTGCGTTATAAATGCAACAATATTCGCAATAGTTTCACATAATAGCAGCCGAACCTTACTGCATCTATGCGCTTAGAATAATATTGTTACGATGGGGCGCGTTTATTTAAAGATGAATTGATGAAAATGGGCCGCCCCGACACCTAGCCGCTGCAAAGACAAGCCCACTTCGTTCTCCTCTTGTTTCGTCCTTGCCGTAGCTTTAGCGTAACACTCCTCCCTTCACAGACGAAGCCCGCTGGGCCAGTAGCTGTTACGTCCACTCGGAGTCACGGGAATGACAGTGTTTCAGGTGGGTGACGTGAACAAGCTGCGTCTTCTTAGACCGGCAGCCATTAGAAACGAGACGAGCAATCGAATAGGTCACATCACTTTGGCGATTGGTGATGACGAAAGGCCCGGTGTAACGAGCCAGAAATTTCTGGCACAGGCCACGCTTGCGAAGCGGTGTCCAAAGCCATACTATGTGCCCTTTGTCGTGCGACACAATCTTATGTCGCGAATCGTAGCTTATCTTCGAGCGGCCCTGGGATGCCAACGTACGGAGCTGGGCTACACGGCGTGCTCCCTCAGCGCGGCAGAGAGTCTGGGCAATAGGGAAGCGCGCATGAGGAGTAAAAGCTAGAACGATGTCATGGAAGCTACACGGTGGCCTTACATAAAGAAGACAGAAAGGACTGTGACCAGTAGTTTCATGTATTGCAGTGTAGTAGGCGTATGCGATAAAAGGCAAGATGTCATCCCAGTTTTAGTGCCTGGAATCGACGTACATCGAAAGCTTGTTGGTCAAAGTTCTGTTAGTGCGCTCGACGAGACCATTTGTCTGCGGGTGATACGGCGTCGCGTAGCAAAACTGGCAAGCACAGAGACGCAACAGCTTTTAGACTACGTCGTCCACGAACTGGCGACCACGATCGCTCACAATAACACGAAGGGGTTCATGACGCAGTATAACGGAGCACAGGAGGAAGCTCGAAATATCAAGAGCCGTGGCCGTTGGCATCGCTGCGGTTTCAGCATAATGCGCCAGATGGTCGACTCAGACTATAATCCAATGGTTGCCGTTTGTTGAGCGCGAGAATGGGTCGAGAATATCCACTCCAACCATTTCGAAAGGAGAGGATGGTGGCGCCACAGGGTGAAGGAGTCCGACTGGAGCAGTATTATAGGGCGCTTGAATTGCTGGCACTTGTTACAACTGGCCACATACTCTTCTATATCCCGTCGCATACTAGTCCAGTGAAATCGGCCCTGAATGTGGTGGTATGTTCTGGTGAAACCCAGGTGCCCAGCGGTCGAGTCGTCATGCATAGCACGGATCACGTGGGTTCTCAAATTCTTAGGGACCACTAAGAGGAGGCGGGCACCATTAGACGCATAATTCTTGTAGAGCAGCCCATTTTGGATGACAAAGCCATTGTTACTTGTAAGTTGAGCAGCTGAGGCGAAGAGGGCATCCAGGCTGCGGTCGTCGCGCTGGTCTTCCCGTAAAGTGGCCAGATCGAGAAAAAGGATGTCGTCGATGGCGGCCAGAAACTCATCGAAATTGTTGCCGTTACATGCACTAGTTGGTAGAGGGAACCTCGAAATATGGTCGGTGTCTGCATGATGTCGGCCACTCTTGCAACGGACTGCAAAGTCAAATTCCTGCAAACGTAGCGCCCATCGAGCAAGACGGCCAGACGGGTCACGGAGACCAATCAACCAACATAATGAATGGTGATCAGCAACGACCGTGAAGCGGCGCCCGCAGAGATATGGGCAGAACTTCTGGACTGCAAAGACGACAGCGAGACGCTCTTGCTCAGTAACGGTGTAATTCTGTTCGGCCTTGCTCAACAAACGACTGGCATAGGCAATGGCATGCTCGGCGTCACCAAAACGGTGGAAGAGGACGGCGCCGAGGCCGATTCCACTCGCGACGGTGTGCAATTCTGTCGTGGCAGAGGGGTCAAACTGCCGAAGTATGGGTCCAGAAGAGAGCAGGAACTTCAGTTGACGAAACGAGGAATCGCAATCTGCTGTCCAGGTGAAATGGTTATCCTTGCGCAGCAATGAAATCAGAGGGTATATGCAATATCGGCAAAGTTCGGCACAAAACGTCGGAAGTACGAGCAAAGACCCAAGAAGATCCTCAGCTCGTGTTGGGATTGCCGTTGTTTAAAGCCGCTAACTGCAGCGACCTTCTGTGGGTCTGGTCGCACCCCCTGCTTGTCCACTAGGTGTCCAAGTAATAGCGGCTTTCGTTGGCCAAAGTGACATTTTTTGGAGTTGAGGGTAAGGGCAGCTTGTCCGGGCACGTCAGAACAACGTCCAGTCGATGGTTGTGCTTTGCAAAAGTGCGGCCGAAAATGACGACTTCGTCAAGATAACACAAACAAACCTCCCATTTCAGGCCGCGCAGTACCATGTCCATAAACCTTTCAAAAGTTGCAGGCTCGTTGCACAAACGAAACGGCATGGCGTTGAATTGAAACAAGCCATCTGGGGTCACAAAAGCGGTTTTCTCTTTGTCAGCTGAAGCCTGAATGCATGGACCAGCCAGTAGCCCGATCGGAGGTCAATAGATGAGAATTAGGATGCAGCATGAAGGCAGTCGATAACTTCATGGATGCGAGGAAGTGGATACACATCCTTTTTCGTCACAGAATTGAGACTACGGTAGTCGACACAAAACCTCCAGGACCCATCTTTCTTTTTTACGAGGGTGACCGCCGCAGCCCAAGGGCTAGAGGAATCTTGGATGACGCCCTTGGCTAGCATGTCGTCGACCTGTTGAGTGTTGATCTTGCGCTCTGACGTGGACACGCGGTAAGGCGTCCGCCTGATGGGATGCGTGGACCCCGTGTCGATCCTGTGGCGAGCCCGCGTAGTCGGAACGCAAACTTTGTTGGCGTTCAGCGCGAAATCAAATAATGACGCATGTTCGCTAAGGGCGCTGACCAGGGCTTGACACTTCTTTGAAGACAGTGACTTGTTGATCATATTAAAAAGAGGCAACGAGTCTTCAGGGACACCGGGGCCAGCCCCGTGCTCTTGGAATTCGTGTGACGTGTCATCAGTTAAAGTGCCTATGCTGAGACTGGTATGCACTTCAATAGGGACATGTAGCATACCGCTGCGTAGCACAACAGACTGGAAGGCTAAATTGGACACCCACAATGTAGTTATTCCGCAGGCCACAGAGAGGACGCATCGAGGTACGAGCACACTTTTCTTCCCAACCTTCGAAGGCACAGGCTCAACAATTGCATCAAATCTGTCGGCGTCGACACCGCAAGCAGCAACTCGAACTCTGGATAAGGAAAGTGCCAGTAAGACAGCATCTTCAATCACGACGAGAGCGCGCGAATAGGTAGAAGGTTGGTTAGCAAGAGGAGACAGGAAAAGCTCACCCGTACCGCAGTCAACAGTGGCACCACACTGTTGTAGAAAATCGAGGCCAAGAATTACGTTGTGAGTGGATTGAGCAAGCACTGCAAATTCGGCTTGATACACGTTATCGGAGAAATAAACGTTCGCGGTGCACACTCCAATAGGTCGGAGCAACTCTCCACTCATAGCACGAAATGCATTAGCGTTATCCCAGCGAAACATCACATTACGGCCTAGTCGGGTTTTGAAATCCAGACCGATAACGGAAACACTCGCTCCTTTGTCCACTAAGGCCAACGTAGCAACATTTCCCACTAAAACACGAATCTTGTTACGACACATTGTGACTGGCGAAGGCATAGGGGCGTGTGGCTGATAATGACTGGCGACTTCACCTCCATCGGTCGCGCCGCCTAGTTTCCCGGCGGTGACGTGAGACGTCGTCGCGGAGATGGAGACCTGCACTGGCGTGAAGGCGGCGGCGCCAAGCTCCGCACGGAAGCTGGTGAGTCGCTATGGTAATTCGCCTGGTTGTTTGTCTTGCTTTCGGAGCCAGATGGCCAGCGTGTCCCGTAGCCGTGCCGATTGCTACACCGACAAAAAGTGCGCGGTCGCTCATAGGACGGTCATGAAGTGCGACGGCGATCAGGACAAAATCTGGCGACGTGACCGCGAATACCGCATTGGAAGCAGATGGGGCGCACACGGGACGCACTGAAATTGTCAGTAGCAGGATAACTGGCACGGCCGTTCCACTCTTGAGAAACTGCAGGTGGTCTGGGTAAGTAACCGTCGTGGAACTGATAACTGGGATGCGCGTTCATAATAGGGTTTGGCGCTCTTGAACGAGGAGCGAAGCTGTAGGCGTCTACGGAGGCGGCGGTGATGGACGTCTCACCGAAGTCGCAGTGAGAAAAGGGCTCTCGAGTACGCGGAGTCGAGAGGGAAGCCGCCTCACGTCGGTCTAGCTAATCGCGCACCACTTGCCGAATAACTGACCCAAGGTCGGATGGAGCTGGGACCACGTCAGCACTGACGACGTTAGTTACGTCGGCCAGGCGGCCGAACTTCGGTGTGATACGCCGAGCTTTCAAGGCTTCAAATGTGCGGCAGTTGGGCCTTGCACAACTTCAGCACTTCCCCGGTGCACGTCGTGCAGGTTTCGCTGGCAACTTCGCCTCGCTGCATTATGGTTTGCTCTGCACGCTTCTTCTTAGCCGCCGGACCTCCGAAGCGCTTCCTGATTTCATCTACGAACTTTTCCCACTTCATCATGCTTTCTTCGTGGTTTTCAAGCCCCACAGACGCGGTTCCCTTGAGGAAGAAGGCAACGCTGTTAAGCTGGGCGGTGGCCATTCCAGCCATTTAACCGACTCGCGCGTTGGTGAAAGCTGAGCTATCCGTCCACGTCTTCCCCGGCTTTTCCAGCGAAGGTTCGTGATTCGATGTAGGGTAGCTGGGAGAAGGTGGCGGGTTGTCGCCATCGGAAGCCATCTGTGGTGGCAGACGGGCAATTCGGCGAAGCTCCATGGATTGAGCTTCTGGGGGCGGTTCGTAGTCGTTCTTTGGGGGCGCCGTTGTTTTACCCCGCACCGTCCACCAAAACTGTTACGATGGGGTGCGTTTATTTAAAGATGAATTGGTAAAAAGGGGCCGCGCCGGCGCCGAGCCGCTGCAAAGACAAACGCACTTCGTTCTCCTCTTCTTCCGGCCTTGCTGTAGCTTTAACGTAACAACATGATCGCTCGGAACTTCGGAAAGACAAAACATAATAAAACCCGCGCAAATCCGACGCAGTGTTGGAAATTTATATGACGCGAAGTTTCACCGAGCCAACGAGGTAGCAGCGGCAGCGCATCACAGGCCCACGGCCACGCCACAATGATATCTGAAGCTACCATTCGCGAAGATTAGGCAAATTCATGCGCTACCTGCCCATTGTTCCTGTGGCAACTGAACTATCGCAGCGCCAGAATTTCCTCTTAGGAACCTCTATACAGGAAAGAAAGGTAAACCCTTTGTGATTGGCAACATTGTGTCAAGCAGCGACGAAGCAAATGCAAAAGATTCGCAAAAGGCACATAGGTACAGCTGTTTTTTCTTTATGTTCGTCTGCGACTCTACTGCGTGCTATATCCGCGGACAGGTTTCTGTACAGTATTATCTGGTAATGTAGAGGAACCAGCATGACCAGAACTTCTACAAATGTGTCATTACGACAAGTAATCTCGCAGCGTTTGTCTGCTCGTTCAGTTCCCTAGAATGAATACTAATTCAGCGTATCGTCAAAGCACGACGGTTTCGCATTTGTTCAAACGTGAAGAAAAAAAAACCAAAACAAAATGAAGTCAAATTTAGCACTCGGATGTGTAAATCTTGTATGCCTCGCTATTGTAAATTGGATGTTTATTTTCGAGCGCCTGAAAGTTAATCGAGCAAGTTGGCAGGCGTTCGCGGTACGGAAAGAGACGCCGTGCAAACACGGACCCAGGTAGTACGAGAAGCGACAACGCAAGCGGCCGACCGTCTCTCCTGATCGTCCTCTTCGTTCGACTTATGTCAGCATTTGTGCGCCGGCATTTCGGCACCGTGAATTCATGCCCCCATGCTCGACTCTAAGTCGCTCGAGAATAAACATTCCATCTACAACAGCAAAACGAGACAAAAATACAACTTTCAGCATTATATATGACTCATTTTTTTTTTTCAGTTTTCCTTCCGCGTTTGGGCAAGTGCGAAGCCATCGCACCTTGAAGATTGACTCGGTAAGTATGAGAAAATTTGATGAGCTACTCGACGCAGTAACACATGTGTAGCAGCTTCACCAGTTTAGCGGTAGCGTAAGTCACGTTACAGCTTATACGGAAACGTGCCACAGAAAATTCAGTCCAGAAAAGCTGAAATAAAGGCACTGGAACAAGGAACACTAATTTAACCTTAGACAAGCAATATTTCAGAACACGGTTATCACTCGCTTTGTAGGAAAAGAAATATTGAGAAGAGGAAAGGCCCAACACCATAGCCACTAAGCAACCACGGCGGGCAGTAGTTTTATGCACTGAAGCATAAAAATAACTGGAACGTTAACGCATTTCTCCGCAAAGTTGGGGAATTAATATATCGAAACTTTTGTCATCATGAGAATTCATTCCAAGTGGATCCGCCTTGCGAACTCCACGGCTAGAATTTGTATACTACTGAAAGTTGATTTAACGAAGGGATGACCACGCTCGAATTATTTCTCAAAATCGGGAAGTTCGTAAAATTGAGAAAGGAATTTCTTGCTTCCTAGAAACTAAAATTGTAACTTAGCCACACGCAAAAACTTCGGCGGCATTCTATTTACCGCTAATCCAGCCATCTGTCGTACAAACCATGAAATAATCTGAAGCAGCAGGAGCTTGTTGCGGGCGACTTGGTGTAACATACTTGAAGAAAAACAGAGCTAAAGAGACCAGGACGAAAAGAAGAACACGTATGGTGGACAGGCACTAACATCATGCATGAGGAACAGGCGCTAAATAATCAGAATATCTCCAAGCGACGGCAAACAACATTACCTTGGTTCTGTCCAGCTACTTGGCATTTGCATGGTTTTAAACTCTGGCTACAGCTAGCTGGGACACCCTGTGTAATATATATATATATATATATATATATATATATATATATATATATATATATATATATTGCTAAGGCATGAGCCGGGCGAGGAGAAGGGGAGGAAGACGTTAGCTGGCGCAGCCTCGGGACGCCATCTTGACTTCACCATACAACGCCGTCAGTTAAATAAAGCCGGTTCAACATTAACCGTAACAGTTTTGCGGTGGATATGCGGGGTACTTCGACCAAGACGACGGAGCTGCTGCAGCAAGTGCCACGCCGGAGCCGACGCCTCGCTCGACTGCCTCCGACACCACTTGAGATTCCGATGTCCGACAGCGGCGACCAACAGCCTTCTCTGGATGCTCCAGTGCGAACAACCGGCGCCTGGATGCATCAGATGGAGCCCCGCCCTTTCTCAGGAAAATTCGGCGAGGGCGTGGAGGAATGGCTCACCCACTACAAGCGTGTGAGCAAGTACAACGACTGGAAATCCGCGGCTCAGCTCGACAATGTGGTTCTGTTCCTCACAGACACTTCGCTAGTGTGGTTCGAGAACCATGAAGGTACCTTCACAACGTGGGACAGCTTCGTTACTCACCTCAAAGAGTGCTTTGGTGATTCCACCACGAAAAGGAGGCGGGCGGAGCAGACATTGCTTCAGCGCGCTCAAGTCCCAGGTGAGACCTGTACTACGTACATAGAGGCGATCCTGAAGCTTTGCAAAACGGTCAATCCTCGAATGTCCGAAGAGGACAAAGTTGGACACCTTCTCAAAGGCATAGCCGAGGATGTTTACAATTATTTAATCGCAAAGGAGAGTCTCGCCTCGGTCGCCGACCTCATCAAGCATTGCCGCACATTTGAGGCCTTGAAGCAGCGCCGTATCACGCCAAAGTTCGGCAGGTTAGCGAATGTCACAACGGTGGCAAGCGTTGACGAAAACGACAACTAAAGTTTTCAATTTGACCTCGCGGCAACTATAAGGCAAATTGTCCGCGAAGAACTTGAACGACACACCAAAGGAGCGGATGTCGAACAGCTTCGTTGCGCTTCCGACCAACCTCAAGAACATGCATCTGCTGTGTCCGCATTGTCTGCCATGCCAGGCGTTGCAGACTGTCGAGTCGATCAGCTGCGACAGCACCGACGTACCTTTCCCGACCACATGACGCGCGATCACCGAACTCGTCGAGCTACCACCACGTGTCGGAATTCGGAAGATCGCATTTATTATTCGCAGCGTCCCAGAATCGACCCCGAGGCTTACAACGTCGGTCGCGCATCGCCTGTGTGTTACAGCTGTGGCGCCTCAGGACACATTGCTCGTTTTTGTCGTCGGCGCCGACAGACAACAGCATTTGGCCCAGCACCAACTTGGCCTAATTTTGAACCTGACAGTTATGATGACCGTTGGCCGACAGACCCTGATACTGCAAACACCACAGGCGCGTCACCCCGGAATACCTTCCGTCAGTATAGTAGAAGGAGTGGCTCGCCAGCTTCAGACCGCAGCCTGGCGCCCCCAACCAGTCGCCAACGCCGTTCATCGTCACCACGGCGACGTGCTACGTCACCACGGCGACGTGCTATGTCACCACCGCCGTCGGGAAACTAGCCGGCGCGGCCAATGGAGGTAAGATCGCCGGACAGTCTGAGTCTCTGTGAAATACTCCTCTGCCTATTATGATGGTGAAGAACAAAGTGCGTGTGTTAATTGATAGTATACCTGCAACGGCATTAGTGGATACTGGTGCTACCGTTTCCGTCATGAGTGTGACTTTCAACGAGAGGCTGCTTAGGAAAGTTAAGTTCCCGTGGAATGGTGATGTGACGTTTCGTGGTGTCAGTGGAGAGTGTCTAGTTCCCCTTGATATTTGTGCCGCAAGTGTTTTATTCGGAGGAGGAGATCTTAAAACAGAATTTCTCGTACTACCGCGGTGCACTCATGATGCGATTCTCGGGATTGACTTTCTTCAGGATTGTGGTGCATCCGTTAACTGTATCACAGGCGAAATTACTTTGAATAGCGCGCTTCTCGCCACCTCTGCCGACACATCCGTACCAGAGAAAAACTATTGTGTTGTTTGGAACGATTTGCTGCTACCGGTTTGGTCGCTGTCACGTATCCCTGTCAATTTCGCTGCTGCCTACCTTTCATTGTTTGACGCGCAAGTTCAGCCACTTATGTTGAACTGCTCAAAGAAAGATGTACCACGCTCTCTCGTGAGAGTAGTGAATGGCGCCTCAAATTTGTGGTGAGAGAGAGAGAGAGATAGCAAAGAGAGGAAAGGCAGGGAGATCAACCAGACGAGCGTCCGGTTTGCTACCCTACACCTGGGGAAGGGAAAGGGGGAACAGAAAGAGGAAAGCGGGATAGAGGGAACACTGTCTGTGCATGCAGCAAAGTGCGTGGAAATCAGTCAAGTCAAAGCAAGTGCTCCGTCGATACGTTAGGCTGCCGTCAATCTTGGTGGCTCATAGCTGGTGAGTCACCTCAAATTTGTGGGCTTTCAGTTGTTCTTGCGTCCCTGCTGTTCTCCCGAGTGATATGAAGCTCGCTGAATTTGACGAGATTACTTACAGCTCCATTACAGTTCTAAGCGAGGAGGAGCAGTCTCATGCTAGTGATCCCCACCGAAGCATTGCTGAAGAGCAGATCCTATGGGTGATCAACAAGACGCTGCCCTCACACGAGCGCCACTCTTTCGCACAAGTTTTTTGGGCACATCTTTCTGTGTTCGATTTCACACAAGGCGACAAGCAGGCTTCACTCCCGCGTTCTCGTTCTCGCCACAGAATTGACATCGGATCTGCGCACCCCATTCGACAAAAGCCTTATTGCGTTTCTTCAACAGAGGGGACAGTTATTGCTGAACAGGTGAAAGACATGTTGCGGAAAAGTGTTGTTCAAGAGTCTTCTAGTCCGTGGGCAGCACCAGTAATCTTAGTAAAGAAGCAGGATGGATCGTGGCGGTTCTGCGTTGATTACAGCAAACTGAATGCGGTCACCAAAAAGGATGTGTATCCGCTTCCTAGAATTGATGCTGCCATCGATTGTCCACATTCCGCTGCCTAATTTTCATCACTTGATTTGCGATCGGGGTATTGGCAGATACCCATGCACCCAGACGATAAGGAGAAAACGGCATTCGTGACACCAGACGGTTTTTATAAATTTAACGTTATGCCGTTCGGCCTTTGTAACGCGCCAGCAACATTCGAACGATTCATGGATACTATCCTCCGAGGACTTATATGGGAAATTTGTTTGTGCTACCTTGATGATGTGGTGGTTTTTGGCAGCACATTGAGTGAGCATAACAGCCGTCTCAGTCTTGTTCTGGATTGTGTCAAACAAGCCGGCTTGATCCTAAATTCCAAGAAATGTCGTTTCGGGGAAACCGAGACGTTAGTACTTGGGCATCTGGTCGACAAAAACAGTGTGAGGTCAGATTCACGGAAGATTCAGGCACTCAGCTCCTTCGAAGCACCAAAGTCAGTGTGGGAGTTGAGGAGTTTCTTGGGTTTGTGCTCGTATTTTCGTCGCTTCGTCCCAAGATTCGCCGACGTGGTGTACCCCCTAACATGTCTTCTCCAAAAAGCCGTCCGTTTCAACTGGACATCGGCTTGTGACGACGCGTTCCGCCCGCTAAAATTTCTGCTAACGTCAGGGCCCATATTGCGTCACTTCGATGCATCCGCACCAACGGAAGTGCACGCTGACGCCAGTGGCATAGGCATCGGAGCCGTACTAGTGCAACGTCATCAAGGAGCTGAACACGTTGTGGCTTATGCTAGCCGCTCTATGACTAAGGCGGAACGCAATTACACTGTGACCGAGCAAGAATGCTTGGCAGCTGTTCTCGCTGTCCACAAATTTCGGCCCTATATCTACGGACGCCCGTTCACTGTCGTTACTGACCACCACGCGTTATGCTGGTTGGTGAATCTCCGTGACCCGAGTGGACGACTGGCACGTTGGGCTCTTCGACTGCAGGAGTACGACTTCGTTATTTCCTACAAGTCTGGGCGTCGCCACGCAGATGCGGACTGTCTCTCCCGCCTTCCTCTGACGACAACAGAGTGTGACAAAGACAATTTTGATGACTGTTTTGCTCCCATTTCTTCTACATTCCCAGATTCGGTGACTTTCAAAGCAGATCAATAAAATGATATTAGTTTGGAACCTCTATTTGTAGCCGCATCGCGTCCTGGGGCCACCGGTCGATTTTGTGTCCGTGACGGCCTGCTTTACAAGACCATTTATTCGGCTAAAGGCGCACCCTTCCTTCTGGTGGTGCCGCAGAGTCTGCGAACGGACATACTGAGAGCCATGCACAACGATGTGACCTCAGGCCATCTAGGATTTATAAGAACTTTGAACCGGACACAGGAGCGTTTTTACTGGCCCAGAATGCGGGACACAGTCAAGCACTACGTCGCCCGTTGCGAACGATGTCAACGCTACAAGCGCCTTACGACCGTTCCGCCAGGTCTTCTCCAACCTCTGCCGCCGCCTCGTCTGCCATTTGAACAAGTGGGTAACGATCTTCTGGGCCCATTTCCCCGATCATCCAACGACAACCGATGGGTGATCGTATGTGACGACCATCTGGCCCGTTACGCGGGAACGGCGACCGTACTATCTTCAACAGCTGCGTCCGTTACAACGTTTTTGATTCGATTCATTACTCTTCGACATGGTCCCTCCCATGTCATAATTAGCGATCGCGGTCGTCAGTTCGTTGCGGACGCCGTAGAAGAACTGCTTCGTCTCTGCAGTTCGCAGTTCCGTCATTCAGCGCCTTATCACCCTCAGGCAAATGGGCTTGTAGAACGTAGGAACAGAACTCTAACTAGCATGCTGGCTATGTACGTATCTTCCGACCACAGAGACTGGGATGACGTACTCCCCTTAATCACCTATGCTTATAATACTGCAAAGCATGAGACGACCGATTACAGCCCTTTTTATCTCCTTTACGCACGTCCACCGCTAAGCTTCGTTGACACTATACTACCGTTTGACTTTCACAGCGAGTACTCTGTTGCCAAGACGCTTTGTCTTGCCGAAGAAGCCCGGCGTATCGCTCGCCTTCGTACTGTGGCATCGCAACACCGATCGAAAGAGCGCTATGACAGCCGACACCAGTCTGTCTCGTACGCTAAAGGAGACTTTGTGTGGTTGTGGACTCCGGAACGTAAACGTGGCTTATGCGAAAAGTTTTTACCCCAGTACACCGGCCCATTCGTCATTGTAGATCGCTTGAGTGACTTGACGTACGTGGTGGCACGCTTGACGTCCGCTGGTCGTCGGTCTAGCCGGACCCAGTTAGTACATGTTGCTCGTCTTAAGCGGTTTCCCCTTACGCTTTCCGAGTGATTTGGACTTGCCCAGCGGGCTTCGTCTGGCAACCGGGTATTGCTACGGCATGAGCCGGGCGAGGCGAAGAGGAGGAAGACGTTAGCTGGCACGGCCTCGGGACGCCATCTTGACTTTACCATCAACCCCGTCCCTTAAATAAAGCCGGTGCAACATTAACCGTAACAATATATATATATATATATATCTATATATATTGTTTTTTTTCATCCACTATCATTGCCATTAACTTATCATTGCTTTACTTCAATTAGTAAGTACAAGTAATTTCCCCTATGTTGTACTTGGTGTCTTTGTTGGTTTCTTATGATATAATTAATAAAAATCGGGCCCCTTGGTTAATCCCCTTTCTTCTCGTTCATTACATAACGAGGGCCTCGAAACCGGCAACATTGATGCCTTCAGGTGGCATGAGTGGGTTTATTGACCAGTTGACTTCGCCCAGAAAGATCACGTACTCGTGACGACTGCGGCAGAAAGGATGTTCCACATCCGCCGCCAAGGTTTCTGAGTGGTGGCGCTGGTTAACACTCCCAAAGTTGGTTCTAGTAGTAAAAACAAATATTCAAGAAAGTGGATAAGGAAACGGCGCAGCGGTAGCCCAATTGGTAGAGCATCGCACGCGTAATGCGAAAATGTGGGATCAATCCCCACCTGCGGCAACTTGTTTTTTAATCCACTTTCATTGCCATTAATTTATCATTTTTTTTAATTCAATAAGTAAGGATATGTATATAAATATAATCTACTGAACCTGGCGACATTTAGTACCCGAACTCTGTCGAGTGAAACTAGCTTAGGAGGCCTCGTTGAGTAACCACCAGGCATTGTTTGGGATATCATTGACCTCAGGGAGGTTACAACTGGTGAGGCTTATACAGTGCTGACTAATGGCCACGTCCTCTGCTATAGAGGACTCCCAGATAAGAAGCAATACGGGGTCGGATTTATAATGCATAAGGACATATAGGGCAACATTGACAAATTCTACAGCATTAATGAGAGGGTAGCAGTAGTAATAAAACTTAAGAGCTATAGAATAAAGGTAGTACAAGCCTACGCTCCAACCTCCAGTCATAATAAGGATGAAATAGATCAGTTTGATGAAGTTGTTAGACTAGCGATGAGAAAAGTACAAACTCCGTATACTGTAGTAATGGGCAACTTCAAAGCAAGAGTGGGGAAAAGGCAGGCTAGTCAACAAGCAATTGGCAGCTTCGGCGTCAATTCTAGGAACGCTAAAGCAGAGATGCTGGTAGAATTCGCGGAAAGGAATAAGCTGCGAATAATGAACACCTTCTTCAGGAAGCGTAGTAAAAGAAAGTGAAGCTGGAAAAAGCCTAATGGTGAAACAAGAAATGAAATAGATTTGATACTTTCTGCTGATCCCAGCATAGTGCAGGATGTTGAAGTGTTAGGCAGGGTAAAATGCGTTCATCATAGGTCGAGGAGTCACCTCAATTTCAAGAGAGAAAGAATAAAATTGGTCAGAAAGAAGCAGGCCAACCTACACACAGTAAGGGTAAAAGCAGACCAATTCAGGCGGGTACTTGCAAACAAATATGCAGCCTTAGAACAGCGAGATGAAGATGACATAGAGGTAATGAATGAAATCGTAACTAGGCTGGATTCAGAAGCAGCAATTGAAGTGGAAGGTGAAGTCGAGGTGGAAGGTAAAGGTACTCATCTTGAGTGCCTTTTAAACATTTGCCGGGCCACATGCATTTGCTTAGAAGTTCAGAATAGTCCTTCCCATCTAGGCCGCTAAAATGCACGCTTCTTGACCAATACATCTTTATAGAAAACGTCAGCAACGCGCGACTGCAATCACCGACAAAATCAACCCCCCCCCCCCCCCCCAACCACCGCCGCCATTGCTCAATCTCCGCCGCCTCTCTAGAAGCCTATCCTCCCGAAACGCGCACCTTTATGGAAGGCGCGTCGTCTTACGAATGTCTCACTTTAAACACGGAACCTGAGGAGACGAAAACAAGATTGCGCGAATAAGCCTGCGTGCTGGGCGGAAGCATACTTGAATAACAGTTCTGAACTGAACGTTTTCGAGGGGCCGGAAATTCAGGGTATAGAGAGAGAGCAGGGCAAAGCACACTTGCTTTATTGCTGCCTTTTAGCTGTATTTCTCCTTTTTTTCATCCCTAGCCCATCATAGCTTTAATAATTACTTTTATTTTACATACAATGTCAGAGAAAAAGAGAACAAGAGAGCGCGAGAAAAAATGTTCACATCTCGGACAGTGTGACATTCGAAATGAAACCAGCGGACCCGTAAGCAATATAGTAGGCCGCACAGCCGAGTCTTCCTGTCTGCTACTCTACCGACAATCTCTTCTTCCGGGCCGGATTTAACTCCATTTCTCCCGTCACCTCGGAGATCAGGGACGCCAGCTTGGTTTGTCAGAGTGCGCAGTTCCGAAGGAGCTCTGCGTGCCCGAGGAAACAGCTCCAACAAGGAAAAGAAAAAGATGAAGAAAGGCCAGGTGTCGCCAGTTAGAAAAGAGCAACGCAACAGGAAAGGCGGCAGCGACCCCTACGGAACGCGTAGGTGGTTGGCTGTCGTCAAGCTGTGCGCCAGACGTCGAGAGTCAAACATGAAGCGCAAAGCAGGACAAAAAAAAAAAAAATCTGGTGTGAACTCCTGGCGGCGCTAAATTATTTCCGCGGCTGTCGCTTGTGACGGCTGATGTGTTCGATTTCTTTTTTCTTCGCCTCCTTGCGCAGCGTAGAGTCGAGGTATACGAGGAGACCCGAGTCTCCTCGTATACCTCGACTGCCCAAGGAGCCGTTGGAAAAGTTGGCTGTACGCTGTCTTACGACATCGCTTTATGTCGAGAATTACGAGGCACAAGAGTAACCTAATTTTACTCTGCGTGAAAAATAAGCAAATTGCTTTTTAAGACAGTCTCTTTAGACATATATAAGGTATAGGCTGCGTGCCAAATTTAGCGGAAAATGGAAGGCGCAGAGCTATGTTTTACAGCGGCAGCTGTGCGAGTTAATAAAACAAAACCAGTCCATTGTGCGGCTTCTGGGTTCGTAATTTGTAGCCTTTTGTAAAGTAAATTAGAAAAAAAGTTACCCCTCCTACTAATACAAAAGCTTCTTTATCGTGCATCTGCACAATAAAGCGACAAAACTGAGCAACGGAAACAAGCGATGACTGTTCGTCATAACGTGCTCTCGCTTATCAGACAAAATCTAGCAAAGTGAATTTCATTGCAGGACAAAGCGCGCACTCTCCTGGATCACGTTTATTGGTATTGGTGAAAGGACAGCGCATTCTCAAACCTCTTACCGGCTGTTAACGCTTATCCTCTGCCAACGTCACAGGAATCGTGGCTGTGGGCGATCGACCGCCGAAGCCACCACCTCTCGTTCATCACACCAGCAGAAGCTGACACCGAATTCACGAAGCTTTTCTTTCGTAAGTTCTCTTTGTCATTCGCCGGTGGCCCTCACTAATTGGCTGCAATTTTCTCGTAGGAGCAATTCTATCACAACAGCTCGTTGTGAATACGGACCGTGATCATTTCGGCTCTGCCTGTAGCGGAAAACATTGCTATGTGTTTCAACTATGTGACGTTGAGAAAACTCTTGACGCTTCTGAGCATCTGGGCGTAGGCGTGACAGCCCTTGTAGCTCGGGTAGTGCGGACCGCCGCAATTGGCGCAGCGGCGCGGGCGGTCGCGCGGGCACTCCTTGATGTCGTGGGGGCCGCAGCAGCGCTTGCACCGCAACTTGGAGGCGCAGTGCTTCGACACGTGTCCCAAACGCTGGCACTTGTAGCAGCGGGCAGGCCTGTCCACGAACTCTCTCAGCTTGTACTTCTCGTCGCCGATCTTCACCTTGGCGGGCCGCTCCGAGTTGCGCGGAAAGGTCAGCACGACCTTGCCGGTGGGCCTCTTCGACACCACCGCAGTGCCGCTGTCGACGGTGTGCCTGACGAGCCGCTTCACGTGGATGACTCCCTGGGGTCTGAGCAGGTCGAGCAGCTCGTCCTCCGTGTACGACGTCGGCACGCCCCTGATGACGCTCGAACTCTTCTGGTAGGCGTCCGGTATCGAGACCTTGACTTGGACTCCACACAAGTGCTCGCTGCGGAGCAGCCTGTTGACGCCCTCGACCGAGGGCATGTCCACGAGGAGGCAGCCGGTGGCCGTAAGCCTGTGCTGAGACGGCGCGGTGCCGGCGATCATCGAGAGAGCGACGAACAAGTCGACGGGGTGCACGTCGAGCAGAGCGCCGTCAGAACACTTGGACTGGATGAACACCGGCACCCCCGTTATTCTGCCCTGCGCGGAACTGGCGCTGGCGAATTGGTGGTCGCTCTCTTGCGCGCGGTCTTCCGCTGCACGTTCGTAGCAGCAAGCGATGGTTCGGGGAGAGTCGGTAGACAGCACCGGTGGCGAAGAGTCACGCCGTCGAGGTGTGGGCTCATCGTCGACGGCGATGCACGTTGATTGGGCGTCGTGGTCGACGTTGTCGGGAGATTGTTGACCGCGGTCGTCCTGGACTGTCGTGGCGTCGTGTGTGGTCTCTTGCTCGGCGACGAAGTCATTGGTGGCACGCACTGCTTCTGAAGCTGCGGAGTCGGGGAAGCTGTACGGCGCGTATTGAGCGATTGGTGATGCAACCGCCACCGGCTGCAGCTGGGCGCCTTGGAGCGGCATTTGATTTACGAAAGGCACGTAATACATAGGCACCGCGTAAGGAGAGTTCACTCCGTAGTAACCTTGCGCGCACGGAAACGGGCAATCGAGAAACGACCACGCCGTCGGAACACCCTGAGGTGGCGTTTCTTCCACGGAACATCTATCAAGCTTATCACTGCTAGGCCTAGCGACAGCCGTCTCTATCAGACGAGTCAGTGACGCGGGCGGAAGCGGTGGCTGTTCCAAGGGTTCTACCTTGATTCGCACAGACTCACATGCAGGAGGAGTCGCCAGGGCTGAAACCACTGGTGTGCCGCGGTGGACACCATTTTGTGACGTGTAGTTCATGCCACGAGGTTTGAGTGAGCGGCCGACCAGCGGCCCTGAACACCCACCACTAATAAGGAAAAACGGAAGGACAGGATCCGCCGGCCTGATGACAGGTGGTTCTCTCTCTCTCCTGACTATCTCTCCCTGTACAATTTTTCTTCAAGTTGAATCTCATAGTTTCACAGTTACGCGAAAAAGACTTTCACTGGCCTCGGTGCTCGGAAAGAAGGTCGATTGACGGTGCCACGTTTCCACCCGAAATTTACGGCAGCGAGCGTGATTCATGCGCCCGCCACCGTCCTAATATTGCGCACAGCCATGAAAATAAGCGGGCAGCTAGAGATTAATTGCTATGCAGTGAGTGATACTCGCCTAGGGATTAACGAAGCTTCTCAAGTCGTTCACCAATATTGTCCCGTTGTAGTGAGCGTCGTTGTAGCATGATAATATTCTAAAGAGCGAGCGTGCGTACAAATTTTCATTCCGCGCACTCTATTTTAGCACACCGTGAAGCAGCCTGCGCGCATAATAACAAAGCTACAAACGCTGGACTCACGCCAAGAAAGACAGCTGAATGCAGGCTTCTTGTGCACATCGTTCGGGCTTGATAAGTGATGACGCAGGGAGTAGCGGAGGGAGTCGGCACTGTAAACGTTAAGCCGGCGTGTCATCACTGTCAGTTTTACGGCTCCCCTTTCGAATGGTGCGGGCAAGTTATGCAGGTCCCTTATGTTCGAGGCGGATTCAGCGTGCCTTTTTAATCCTTCATTCGCGCGCGTTATAACGTCTAGGTTGCAGTGGAGGGATACGGATCGGGCCGATCTTTAGAAAGGCACAAGTGCAGCACGCGAACGCTGCGCGCTTTATGTCGTTGCCTAAGTTAGCGTCACCTGCTTGATTATCAGAAAAAAAGCAGTAATAATGGAACCTGTTGAGGTTCCGAAAAGAGGGACGTCGCCTGTCGCGGACGACGTAAATGCATAGCTCTGGCCGCACAGCTGAGCTAATGCGCGGTAGCAGCAGCGATGCCATCAGCGTATACCCTCGCCTTTCGCAGGTTGCCTCCCTCCTGTGTAGCTGACCATGGGACGGCGCTTGACGTTGCCGACCTTGCGACAGCCAGTGTATGGTTGACATGATGTATCCCACTCTTGCTGAAATTGTAGATTTTCTTCGCTACAGAGGAACTCTGCAGCCAGATGAAAAGACGCAGTGTGGTTAACTTGCTGAGGTCACTGCTTGTACAAATGTAGAGTCGAAGATAGTGCCTCGTAATGAAAAGTACCGACGTAAAAAGTTGACAGTCGCTTTAGTATACACTAAATAGGACGAAGGCGAAATCTTGCGCACTCACAAGACATTCATTGAATTCTTTTGACATTCTCATTCAAATGCGCTGTTAATTCCTATTACTTGTTTTCTCTTTACTAGTTTTGCTCTTGTTCTCCTTTACTGTCGCCTGGATAATGCCACTTGTCCTGCGGGATTTGTGCGACGTTAGGACGAAGGCGGCAAGTGTATGAAGACAATTAAGATAGATACGCAGGTTCATTGAATTAATTTGTTTTATTTTATCATATTGCGGGTCGCATAGACCTCGTATTTCATCGTCAGATGGATACAAATCTTTCGCCGCGGTGGTAGTTCTGGATCTAAGGACATTACAATGACCTTGTTATCAGTGAAGTAGCATCCAACATACTTGAAATCTTTTATGGAATTTTCACTGGGGAATGCCTAGTGGATGGACGTTCCTCGAATAGTTGACGGGACTTGTTTTGGCGTGGCAAGGTCCAGACCTAGAACGGTTTCCATGCGCTTGAGAAATGCTGCATTGGTCTGAGCGTCCTGGTGGAAATCACCCACCATAATCATTGGGCAGGGCATAATCATAGGGCAGGGGTGGACAGGTTTGCGCCACGAAAAGCACTTCACTCGGCGTAAACTTGTGACTCTCCCACACCGCCGGACGCCTGACGGAAGCGCCTGACCATGAACGCCGCCAAGCTTCGCGTTTACGATCAAGTGGACACTCGAGTTGCAAGCCATTCTTCGCTGCGTATCAGCGCTGCTCCGATTCGCGCTCCTGGGTAAGATGTTGAACCCAACTTCTTGGTGCTCATGCGTTACCGCCACACCACACTCTGCTTCCTGAGTGTAAAAGCGCGCGAACGCCCTTCTATTGTTTCTGGACAGTTGAGACTTGCCAGAACGACTGCAGTCTTTACGAGTGTCACATACTTATTTGATCTTATGATATTCATGCTTCTGCTGTAAGGTCATATTTCTCATGACCCCTCCTCTATTTGTGTTCCTTTTATCTCTCTAGAGATAGAGTGCGCTCTTTACTTTGTTTATCGATTAGCTTGTGAAACTCCCACTGTGCTCGCTCCTTATTAATCGCTCAGAATAGCATTCCGTAATCGCCCTATCTCTCGGCTCTCAACAGCTACTCTAGACGATGAGCAAAACGAAAACAGCTACTCTAGTTATTCCCGTCGCAGTTGCCCACAGATTGACGCTCGGACAAGGCATTGCTCGGTGGTTGCGCCTGGGGTCCAGCGGAGCGTCAACTTGTTCACCTATTTACTAAAATTTCAGTTGCATAGTACTAAAGCTCACGAAGGCTTACCTGCTCCACTCATGTGTGTCCTTTAGATGTGATAAAGGCTATTAAACAGATCACAGGTAAAATGCAAGCACTCCTCCAAGTTCATCCCGCAACCGATGATAACGTATTCCAAAGCGTACCAAATAAGTTTGGGTGATTGGTGACGTTTAGCACTACTTACCAAAAGTCACCGCTCGCTGAACAGATTGGTGCCCTTAAAAAACTTAGAATTAGGTAAAACACCTCTTCTCCTGAATATCCAGTGTCCCCGCGGGAAAATGAAATCCTCCGCGGTAGCACACGGAGCCACTCTTCTTCAGCCTGTCAAGACCGAGTGCTGCGCTCTTCCACGAATTCTGGGAATTCTACGAAGCAATGTTTGACATCACCATGAGCGTTTGGGAGGGGGGGGGGGGGACAGCCGCTGCATTTCCAGACATGCCGATGTGCGATGGAGGCCACTGAAAGCCCGGTTGAAATTTCAAACTGCGTAGCTGCTTCACGCTGCGTAAAGAGCGCAGTAGGCAAATGTTCTGCGGAAATCTTCCCAGAAGTACCAGGAATGCTGCTGGCTTACGGTCCGACAATATAATTACCGGTTTTACTGTCCAAGGTTTCGATTTCGGCAAGGCAGCTTCGATCACGCTATTTTCGTTCGCCGCCGTGGAAATAACTCCTTCATGTCGGGTAGCCTACGAGGCACTCGTGCGCGGTATCACTTGTGCGACAAGACAGGCACTCAATGCTGAAGAAGTTAGATATGATGTATGGACCGCACCCACAAGCATATATTCACTGACGCAGTGGTGTAGCCAGGAATTTCCTTCGGAGGGGGGAATCACGTTGCAGATCGGCCTCCTGCTTGCAGAATTCATCGAAGGATCAAATACATAACTAACAACTGCATTGCCATTGCCAAAGATGCTGCAAACGAATTCTGGAATGCTACGCTCTGTCAAGACAAGTAAAATATGTATTCTTTCATAAAATAATATATTCGTATGTCCAAAAAATTTTGACACAAGTAACGGATATCACTTCTTCCATGTTTTTTTGTCTATTTAATAAGTAACGAAGATATCACACGATCTTTAGAACTATACCAGTTTGAAACCAGCAAAGCAGTGCATGCCGCTGATATGAAAAAGCCGGCTGATGCCACGCCCGGTGGGAATCGATGGTGTGCGAAACAGCGTGCGGGGAGCCTACCAAGTTAACGAAACGACCATGAGAGCACCAATACATAGGCGGCTGTCTCATAGGCTACATGACACGCATATCATGAGCTATCATTTATGTTGGTCATACACTCTTGTCATGCTATGCCAATTTTGGTACATCCTAAGTTAACATAAGAACCATGAGAGGACGAAGACTAGGCGGCTGTTTCGTGACCTACATGACACACATGTCATGATACTCATGTCATGACTGATCATTTACGTTCATCAAACACTCTTGTCAGTTCGTCATACACACTATGCCAATTTTGGTACATACCAAGCTAACGAAACGATCATGAGAGCACCAAGACGTAGGTGGCTAGATATGTACTGTTAAGGTGGCAAATGTTCGCCAAGAAATGTTTCGCATTTAAAACGTAAAGGCCATAAAATGAACGAGTTGAGGACAAGTATTTCATTGAAGCGTCCTGCACGACCATAAAAAAGTTTTCCAGTTCAGCTTGTTATTTGAGAACCTTGTTTACATTTTTGTGCATATTCAACGACCAGGGGGAAATCTTAATAACGCTGTCCTTCGTTCCAATGTATTGCGCCGGAGCAGCTGTCACCAATCGTGTATTGTGAGTAATTGCACCGAAATTGTAGTCGCAACAGACAGCAGATATAAGAAGCAGGAGTTCTACAAAATATACATTAGAAATGCGAAGATACAGCTTCATAAAGGGCAGAAAAGTGTCATTGGAAACAAAGTTCACTGTATGTATATATACACAAAACCTTGCTACAAGATATTTAAATATACGGAGAAGTCTCCAATAAATCTGCGTACATAAGCAAAACTCACTGCATATAATGCGTCAAACAAGGCAAATAAACATGTTGCCCAATCACAGAATCACAGATTACAATATCCTAACCCCCCTCCCCCCCGCCACTCCCTCCGATGTATGGCGCACGACGGAAGGCGGCGCGCTTCCTCCCCGCTTTTCTCCTTTGCGCACACAAGACTGAGTCACCATCGTCGGCTCACCCATCCTCCACCCTCCCCTACGCTTTCACTCGCACATACAGCGTGCGGCACACGGTGACGATGTTATCGCCTTGGACTTTATACGGAACTTGACGGCGACGGCAGGAATGCGGCCGGAGGGTCCATATAATTGCTATCGCAATAATATGACTATCCGGCAACTGAAGAGTTCCGCGGCCAATTCCTTTCCGCAAAACAAGGAGTAACAAAATGGAACTTTCACCATGCGACAATTTGCTGCGCCGCAACACTGTCTTTCCTTCTTTTCTTTCTTTTTTTTTTGGGGGGGGGGTGCGCACCGATAGGAAAGCATGTTGTCACGATCGAATGCCTACTACTTCGGGCACCTAATGTGGCTAGCGAAGGGATATAGAAGCGCGAGACGCCTGGTGCACAGAGAACGATACGCATACTCTTCGGTATATATCATACACCGGCGAGACAAAAGACTTTGCGGAGAGGTTGCGATAAGATCGAAGTGAAGACGGTGCCTTCAATCGAAGGCGCTGCAATACGTCGAGCACTCACAGTAATGGCCGCGAGCGATCATTGCTTCTTTTTTTCGTCTGCTAGCCAGAAGGCGTTCAAAACTCTGCCACGCCATAACCCACTCGGCTAGAGAAAACTGAACGCGCACCGAAGTGCGCCGCGCGGTGGTCGGGGTTAATGCCCCTATATAGTCGGGGCAACACGACAAAAAACGCACGCGCTCTGGCTGGCTCTGGCAGCCCGCGGATTGCGACAACAAGAAAATTTAACAGGCTCAATGTTTCCTCGCGAATAAAAGTGAAAGCAGAAAGAATAAATAACAACGTAGTTGCCTTTGCTGGATTTAGTGTCTTGACATGGATGATTTGGCGCAGGTGAAAAAAAAAAATGTTGATATTCTTTTCCGTGACATGACGGCACAAATGAACCACCACAACGCTTCGTCTCATTGCACCTCGCTGCGTGCTTTGTCAACTTGTCTGACAGTGTGGGGATTTGGCTTGTCTCGTTGTATGGTCCGAAGTACGACTTTAGAAAAGTCGATGCACATTTGGCTTCAAATGATTATACGAACATTAAGCTCACAAAGTTCCGGAATTGAAAATGTAGAGCATGACTTTGGAAATGTCAATGCACCTTTCGCATCAAAAGTTAATGAAAACTTGATAACCGTAATGTTTCGCAATTTAAATCCATGCGCTCCGTAGATTTCGCGGCCTCCGTGAGATGCCGCGACGAACCCGCTCGCCATCGAAACGCCCTTGAAAGTGTGTGCTCGGATGCACTCTTAAGTGAAATTGCACCCTTTGGGTCGTATCTTGCCACACAGCTACAATCGTCATCTGTCTTGTCCGCATTTCGTTTCTTTAACTCTGCGAACTTCAGTACTTCGAAGTCACGAACGGCATGCGCATTATCAGCAAGACAGAGCATTCTCGACAAGAAAGTAGCGGGCGCGGCGTTTTCAAGAAAGGAAACGCAAGCACGGCAGATGATGATTATTGTTGCTTGGCAAAGATACACCTCAAAGGGTGTGCACATTTGTCTAAGTGTGTGGGGCTTCTTGCGTTGTGTGATTCCAGGTGCATGGACGTTACCACGAAATCCACCCCAAATTCGCAATGTTCGCGCCGAAATGTCTTTTTCACCGTCTAGAGAAAATCTCTTTGCGAGAGTGAAAAAGACATTGTAAATAAAATCCAAAATTATTTCCGACGCCGGGGGTTGTTTTGTTCGCCGGTGCATGACAGCACAAAAAAATTTAGGTAAGGGGGGATGGGGGGGGCTGAAGCCCCATAAGCCCCCCGTCCCCTGCCTACGCCTCTGCTGACGGCTCTATCGACGTGGAATGAGAGGCCAAAGGCTTGATTTAGGTTGACGCTTGCAGCCCGCATTTGTGGTCTCACAGTGAAACATTGAACAAAATTCTAAATGTTTAGCCTGTTCCGTCGGTATCTAACGATGCTAATGATGTAAAAAAAAAGCTTCTCAAATGAAATTTTTGGCATACGTAATTAATGAGTGTCTGTGAAAGGACGTCGACGTCATGACGTCAACTTGCACCTTTTTCGCTTTTATCCGCATTCCGTGTGGGTATACGTCCGGTACACGGCGTGCTCAGCGCGGCTCGACGGGTGAAGAGCAGGAAAAGGACGACGGGAAGCACTGGTCACGTTATCGGGGCCACCGGGATGCAACACACCTCGATTTGCGGGGCCGCTGCGAGAACACTCACCGTGCCGGCACCAGCCATGCGGCGCAGCGATGGGCGAACCCCTGCTTCTCGGGGGGGAATTGCGAAGATCGCTGGTCGGCGGAGTCTGCGTTGATCACCTGTGTCACGAGACAGAGGAAGAAAAAATATTTGAATACTTGAAGCATGGAGAAAGCTAACCAGAGAAAAGAGAGAGAGAGAGAGAGAACTGAGATGAGAAAGACACGTGGGTTAACCGGAAGAGAAACACTGTTTACTACCCTATATCCTGATAAAGCGGTGGGGTTAAAGGGAGATAAAGCGAAAAAAGAAAGCCCACATGCGCGAGAAAACCAGAAAAAATTATGCAGATCGCACGGACTGTAGAAATTAATGTTATCCGAAGCATCTCGCAGGTGGCTGGCTATCCGGCATCGTTAGGAGTTCCACAAGAAGTTAAAAATTAACTGAACGTGCCAAAACAATGACAAGATTATGAGGCACGCCGCAGTGGGGAGCTCCGCAGATTTAGACCACCCGGGGTTCTTTAATGTGCACCTAAATCTATGTATACGGGTGTTTTTGCATTTCTACCCCATGGAAATGGGGCCGCCGTAGCCAGCATTCGACCCCGCGGCCTGGTGCCTAGCAGCTCAACACCGTAGCCACTAAGCAACCACGGCGGGTTTCCCAAAGAGTTACCAGATGGACCAAAGTGCTTGTGTAAAGCAAGAAATTATTAGTGTGATGCGTGCGTATGCATGGTGTTACGACAGCAGCAACATAATGGTGACGACGACGGTGACAACGACGGTGTGACGGCTACGGTGACGACAACGGTGTGACGGCTACGGCATAGTTTGCAATACAGTCGCAAGAAGCCTAGTTTACGACATGCCGATTGCTCGGTCCTTCAAAGGCAATGGAGGCGCGAAAGCGAGAAAAACAACGCCGACAACTGCGACTAAGTGTTATACAATGGTGCGAACCTATGTCTCTGTCATGTGGTCTGCATAATAAGACATCGATGGCATTAGTATACTCCGGCCATGAAATGTTTAAACATGTTCGACCTGGTCCGCTCATGAAGGCGATACAATGTCGCACAGTTACTATCACAGTTACTACTCAGCGTTAGCTACTAGGAGAAAAGGATTGGGAAATGTGGGCCGCCCCTCAGGGGTGGTGCGCTCTAAAAGTGCCTCAAAGCGCGAGCTGTTACTGTTAAATTGTGGCGACATAATAACAATAGAATGAAGACTGTTTTACCTGAATTTGAGAGGTGAACTAAAACAAAAAATACATTTAGAATACATTTAAGTTGGTACCATTACATGGAACAGCATTCTTTTCTGTCCAGCTGAATTGTACATCTTTTTGAGCCAGCATTCGGTTTCAACAATAAGTTGTATTAGGAAGAATAAGAGACGAACTTGATACGAAATATATTCATTTTAGATTGGTGTTTCATAATACGCAGTTATTTATTTGATGAACAGCACAAAGTGTTTCTGTAAGCACTAAGGTTCGTGACGTCTTTTTCTAATGTTACGTGATTGTTCAAAAATCGTGTTAAAGTGCTTCTTTGTTGCCCGCCATGTATAGACTGCTTCATTGTAAGAAAAACGCTGGCTGAAAACATATTTCCCTACATAATAATTGCGAGTCATCGTTTCACAGAAATGTGAATGGCATGGTCACTGCACAACAGTTGACATACAGAAGAATCGAACGAGCGTGGATGACTACGAACATTGACTAAACAGGTCGCACCACAATGCCCTATTTTGTAGCCGCACCGGCAGGGCGACGAGGTGAGAAAAACGTGGTTCCAGTGAGGCCAACAATAACGAACGTTGTTCCAAGCGACAAATACAGATGCTGTACGTAATAAAAACAATTTTGTCAACTGTATTTATTTATTGCAGTGTTAAAGAGCAGGCCATAGACTTGCTAACACGACCGCTATAGCCCCCCCCCCCTCCCCAGCCTCAGATTCCCTCTGAATAAACCTTTCTTTGTTTTTTTAACGAATTTGTAGTATACCGAAGACTACCGTTGCATGGTTTCACATGACTACGTATTGATAGAATAAGCGCCTTCTTAATTAAATGAATTGGATAGAGCTATGTGATCGTCGACTAAACATCGCCTACTCCGAATCAAGAGCTCCTATTTCTTTTTAGCAGCACCTCATCTTCACTATTCCAGCGGTTAATGACGTCACGCGGCATAAGTGAGCTGCCCCTCCTCCCCCACTCCCCCCAGTCTGTTTTAACGGTTACTACCTTCGACTAGATTCTCGAAACTTAGAAACATTGAGTCACCTACCTCGCAAACCCGAGTAGCCATCGCAAGAGGAAATGACATTGAGCAGGAATGCGTAGGACTACGAGCAATAATCCTGGCACAGTCGCTATTTTCACGAACACCGGTTTCGGGTGGATGGAAAGCGACGAAAAGCACAGACTTCGAATAACTGTGAAGCTTTCGGTAACAGTCCTGGTAAGCGGTGACTTCAACTGTCGTAAAAGTGCAGCAGTGGTCATCGCAGTGCAAGTACAAGCGCCCTGTTCCTCTCCCCGAATTCAGTGCAAGAAAGGCATCGCAAGGCTTCAAGTGTGCACCCGATACTGCGGACGAAGCTGCGATATGTACATATATACAACGCGAAAGTGCGCTTGACGCGTGCAACTACGAAGCTCCGAAAGCGGCCCGTATCAGAGATATGAGCGACGGCCTCTCCAGCTGCAGGCTCGTGTCAGACAGTGAAGCGCGCATTGTGTACCGTGTGCAGGGGTTGCTGTACGGCGTCGTCAAGCCTTTTCTTTTTCTTCGAGCATCGAAGTGTTCTTGAGATAATGGTCTCAGCCGAACGTTCCACCTTTCTGATCTATACAATGGGAACGATTGTAATCGTAAAGACCGCGTATTCGGCATTACAGAGCAGCAAGCAAGTTGTTTTTAAATGTATTTAAGGAGAGGTTGGTGCCTCTGTGTGGCGCCGGCTACTCCTCTTCTCTTACAAGGATAGTTGTCGTCGGAAAGTTGTCAACAATCACCAAACTGGACAAATAGACACATGAACGAACTTTCAGGTACCAAGTCTCAGCACTGCAATATAAATAAAGCTTCGTGCAACAGAAGAGTTCACATAGCATAAATACTCACAAAGCCAAGATCTTCACACAGAAGAAGTTGGGCACATGAATGCCGCACCCTAAATGCCACAAATACAAATCCTACATGAACACGAAGACACAATGAAAATGTAATTAATGGTGCCTGTTAATAAGAACAACGCGAGCAATAACTATTGTATGACTTAGTACTCTTCTGATATTTTTGATTCATCCAAAAAATACACTAAGGCGCGCGCAGCAATGGTTTGAAGTTTTTCTGTTGTCCATGGACCCTAAAATTTTTCATAAGGAGAGTGGCCGTCTATCCAAGCCATGTAGTTTTTTCGAAAGGTTCTTGCGGGGAGCATGGTGATTTTTAATATGTACATGATGTTCTATGTCTTCTTCAGCCTGTTCACATGAGCATGTAGCACTGTTAGCTTTTCTTATCCTATACAGGAAGCTTTTAGCATAGGCATCGCTTAGTCGAAGCCTAAGTCACGCCTAAGATTAGGCAGCGCATAACGAGACATGTTCAGACTATGCACGTAATGCGCAGATATTTCTCTAGAAACGCAAGCGGAAACGCAACTATTTTGCCCCAGCTGTAGTTATATGCAGCGTAAAGAGCGCAAAGGCCACAATGGAGGCAGCGTATTTGTTACGAGGCCCGTTTGATTATCCGGCACACCGTAGTGGGGTACTCCGGATTAATTTTGACCACGAAGGGATTTTTAACGTGCCCCCAATGCACGGGACACGGGCGTTTTTGCGTTTCGCCTCCATCGAAATGCGGCCGCCACGGCCGGCATTCGATTCCACAACTCGTGCTTAGCAGCGCAACATATATATAGCCGCTAAGCTACCGCGGCGGGTTCATTGTTACTCTGAACGCGTGTAAGAAAGTGGAGACACCTGGATGAAGTATTCGAGTGAGTGAGTGAGTGAGTGAGTGAGTGAGTGAGTGAGTGAGTGAGTGAGTGAGTGAGTGAGTGAGTGAGTGAGTGAGTGAGTGAGTGAGTGAGTGAGTGAGTGAGTGAAGTGTAGTGTAGTGTAGTGTGCATCCAAAGCACAGTATACGAGAATTTTCGCATTCTGTACCCATCGAAGAGCGCCCGCCGCTGCGATCGCGGAATCAGACCCGCGATGCCGGGCTCCGCCAGTGTTCTTAAATCATATACCAAGTCCAAAACTCCGCTTGAAACTCCGCTTCGGATTACTTTCGGTGCGGGAGTTAATTGACTGATGCTGCACCACTGAGCCACAAGTTGAAACTCGTCGCTACCCCATCGCCTGCCCGGAAGTGCCCGAGAAAGCTAACCTAACTGAAAAAAGAAACGAAGGTATTGCTCAGAAATCGTGCTTATTTGGTTTTGCTTACAGTGCGTGTCGAGATCTTATTTGTTGTAGCGCTCAAAAAGTGGCGCATTGTGCAGTCTAACGCCAAAATTATAAGGAAGTGCTTGGGCCTGCGAAATCATTAGATATGTACAGGTTACTTGGCTGTGCAATTCGCTTACTGAACGGCTCACGACAGAACCGGGACAGAATTATTCTTCGTTATACAGATCGTTTCATCGTAGAGCCATTTTTTGTAGAGACGCTCGACTGCAGTTATTTCTTTTGTCTACAGGTAACGCGACAGTCGGCAGACCACCCGCGCTGTTCGCAAAGCGTTGTGTCCAGGTTTTGAAGCCTGTACCTACGGGTAGATTCGCAACTGGTATAACTGAAGAGCTATGGCACCCAGCAACAGAACGTTACAGCCACCTAGTTCAGTGTTTGCGGCTCTAGGGTAAAGAAATGGCCCGCCAGACGCCATCGCTTAAAGAGGTGGTCCAGAATGCGCATTTCTTTCAATGGAATGTAAAGGACCGTTTGAATTTGGGAATCAGTTTCCAATCATTGTCATTTGCGTCCAATTGCTGTCATCAGACTGTACGGGTATGCGTGCATTATGTCCTCCACTCACGGGCAATGCAATAGGGTTATTGTTTTTATGCGCCGTGACTTGACATATCTTCATCACCCCGTGTCACCTGACAAAGAAAATCGATACATGTGTGACTGCGAAGCAACGTCACTTTCACAATTCTGGGAGCCTACTTATGACCATCAATTCGTCTGAACTGCGAGCTCTTAAGCAAAATTTTGACGACCCCATAGCCGCAGGTGATCACTGGAGATTTCAATGTCCAACTCTATCACTGGGGAAGCTCCAAGATTAACCCGAGGGGCAGAACATTGGTGTTGATTGCCTCTGAACGAGAACTCTGTTAAATGATGGAAGCCCCACCATGCTGCAAGGAACAGCTTATAGTAGCTGCCTCGACCTTAGCTATGTTTCGCGCTCCTTTAACAGAATGGTTCAATGGTTCTCGAACTTGGAAACGCGTGGAACTGACCACATCCCCCCTTATCTCACTATTGAGGGGCTGCCTAGCTCCAAGTTCTCTAGAACCGTCTAATAGACGGACTGGCAGAAACTTAAATAAATCCTGGAAGACTGCTGTCGATATGACATACTATGCAACCTTATGGGTCGCAATAAAAGCTGTCATACAGGTTGCCAAACATTCGATTTTGAAAAGTTCCGCACGCACCGAATTCGACTTCGAGCTAGAGAAACTTCAGGAAATTCGCCAGCGTGCGGAACGAAGATATAGGCGCACAAAGTCCATTCATGATTGGAGATTGGCCAGACGCACACAGAAGAAAATACGGTGTCGCATGACGAAGCTGGCTTAATAGCAATGGATGTCTTTCTTCGAGTCTCTAAGTCCCCCAAAGCCTTTGTCTCTTATATGGAGAACTGTTCGTGGCCTCCGCGCATCGCCTGGACAGCACCACCTAATTAATTCTCTGGCTCTTTACCTGCAACGCAGAGAGACGAAGTCGGAGAGTCCTTCTGCAGGAGGGTTGCCGGTGTAGCAAATTCCACTTGAACCCAGGCTCCCCACCACTTACCATTCTCACGTGATCCCCTTATGGAGAGCCCTTTTACTCTGGACGAAATAGAGGCTGCGCTTGCTTTATGCAGGCGTTCCTCAGCGCCAGGACCAGATGAGATTACATAACGCGCTCTGTGCAACCTTGGTGAACGGGCTGGAAAGGCACTCCTGCTCTTGTACAATGACTCGCGGTAGACTGGCATGGTTTCCCAGGAATGGAAATCAAGTCACCTGATTCCGTTTCTCAAAGCTGGCAAGTCGCCTTTGGACATTGCGTCATACCGTCCGATCGTGATTGCTAGTTGTGTAGGAAAAGTAATGGAACTGATACTTCTAACGCGTGTGGAGTGGTACCTAGAGCACTATGAAATTGACCCAGACACGTTGACAGGATTCAGGCCCGGCCGTTCATCTATACAAAATGTCTTCGACTTGGTAACGTAGGTCGAATTCCAGAAGGCCTGTAAACGCTTGTCTGCTGCCTTGTTTCTAGACGTTAAAGGGGCTTACGATAATGTCACCCGTGAAGCGATCCTTAAAGCGTTGGAAGCAATAGGACTTGGTGGCATGACGTATTTCTGAGTTCGCTTACAGCTACTTACAGATGCGATCGTTCTACGTGTTCACTGGTGATGGCCCGACACCCCAGTATTACAGTAGCCGCGGAGTTCCTCAGGGCGCAGTACTAAGCCCAACGCTCTTTAATCTATAGCCCTTATTGGACTCAAAACATCAAATTATGGGGTTTGACGTGCCAAAACCACTTTCTGATTATGAGGCACGCCGTAGTGGAGGACTCCGGGAATTTCGACCACCTGCGGTTCTTTAACCTGCACCTAAATCTAAGCACACGGGTGTTTTCGCATTCCACCCCCATCGGAATGCGGCCGCCGTGGCCGGGATTCGATCCCGGCCATGGGAGCCATTGGACTACTCGAAAGCTTATCAAGCACCGTTCGACTCTCTAACTACGCCGACAACATCTGTATCTGGACGCCAGGGCTGACACGACTTCAACTTCGCGCTCGGCTTCAGAAGGCGCCCTAATCGACATCATGCTACCTTCTTAAAAAAAGACTGGAGGTGACGTGGGAAAATACGCAGTGGTGGCATTTGCCCGGAAGCCACTATCCGCGTACGACATATAGCAGAAATCACAGCTTCTTGTGTGAACTGTGACTGAGAGAGACCTGTCCTGGACTCCTCACGTGAACCACGTGAAAAAACGACCGATTGGTTTTTGTCATCTGTTGTGGTTCCTTGCAGGAAATAACTGGGGTGTAAACACAAACTATGTTACAGCGGCGCAGGGTGTTGTTTGTTGGGTTCCTCCGGTACAATCTACCTGTTATACTCTTCACCTGCAAAACTAATTTGCGTATAACTCAGAGCATTCAGGACCAAGCTCTGAGGATATGCCTTGAATTACCACGCAGTGCGTCAACGGTTGAAACTAATGTCATTGCTCAAGGTTATTCAATCACGACGCACATCACCGTTGATACAATGCATGCAGATGTCAGGCACATTGCCCGGGCCCCTCCCACCACCTCGCCGCATTCACCTTAGAAAGAACCCGCACGTCATTTAGCACAACTGTCAGTGCATATCATGACTCGCTTACATCGGGGTACACACCTGCGGCCGGGCCAGTGTCTCTTCCGTGGTATTTGTGCCATCCTCAGAATTCCAGGACTTCAGAAAAAGTCAAATCTACCACCATCTGCACTAAAACAATTGAGTTTACTCCTGTTGGGCGAGAGATACAGTAGCCACGTACACATATATATTGACGGATCGACTACAACGACCAGTTCTGGCAGCGCAGTGTTTAAACCGACGATAGGAATGATACTACGCTTCAAGACATCACATTTCACGACGTCCACGGCTGCAGAACGCACGACTCTACGCAGTGCGCTTCAATCTATTGACACAGAGTCCTGGTACATGGACCGTGTTTCCTGACTCGAGGCTGGCTTTAAACAGCATGCAGTCAGGTTCTCCGACGTGGAGCTCACGAACAGCTAACGTACGAAATTGTCAAACTACCTCGCGACGTCAAAAAGAAAGACCACCAAATTATTTTTCAGTGGCTACCTGGCCATTGCGGGATCAATGGAAATGCTCAAGCGGAGAAAGCTGCCCGAGAGTCACATCGAGAACAACACAGCGCTCCCGTTCCTCTTTCAAGGATAGAGGATATAAGGTAGCTTAGTCAACTGGGACGCAATCTCTCTTTAACGGAGTGGGACACCCAAATATAAGGCGCACCAGGTTGCACGAAATGAACCCTTCGCTCCAACTCCGACCTTCACCCAGACTTCACTGAAGCAAGGCACCGCTTCTATACCGGCTGTGGTTGGGAGTGGCTTTCACGAAGGCGTACACTACCTTGATTGGAATGACCGGCAGTGCTGCATGCGACGTCTACGACAGCGATGAGACCATCGAACATTTATTGTGCCACTGTCACCGATTTCAGTCGTAAAGAGAAATTTATCTACCGCATTGCGACCGCATTGCGACCACCGGCCGTTGTCCGTGCAAGTGCTACTTGAAGACCGTCCCCATAGCTCGTCGGCCCACAAAGCTGTGAAGGCGCTTTTGTCTGTCTTGAGTGCGACTGGCCTATATGAACGCCTTTGACTTTCTCAGGCCTTCCACGTGCGCGTGCGAGCTCACCCCGACTTTGCTTGCCCTCAACTCTCTCTATCTTATCTTTCTGTTCCCTCTTTCCCTTCCCCAAGGGTACGGTAGCCAATCATACGCACTTCTGGTTAACATCCCTGCCTTCTGTCTTTATTTCCTCCTCTTTCCTCCAGTTTAACAGCGTCTATCAAGGTTGTCTAAAGCAAGCCCGTGGCAACTTCGGCGTATAGATATCTTGCAACTGTATGCAAACTGCACCGTGAGGGTGCGCGAGAAGAGAAATTACACTGAAAGCGTGCTTATATAATGTCACTGACGATGGAATGAAATAAGACATGCAAACCATGAGTCCGTTATATATATATAATTCTTCGTTGCACCGCGCACAACACGCGCAATCAACATGCTTACATGCGCGGCATTTGGAAAAGCCAATCTTGAGATATCGTCATTTAATATGAAATGAGGACTTAGCGAGGGGCCTGTGGGACCTATGCGAACCAAATCTCAAGTTTCAGAAGAAAACGGCGCCCAAGCGTTGCCACACAATTCGTTTGCCGATGCAAGATCTCGGTGTGCGCACTGACAAGCTGAACAAAGGCTCGTGCGAGCGCTCAAGCTTAGTCTTCGTAACGCAGAATGTTGCACGCGGCTTGCGTGGCGTATGACAGATAACTTCGCTGCACGCTCGAACCGCTCCTTGAAGAAACATCTCGTGTTCGCGCGCTCTCATATATCGTGCACGGAAGGCATCGCCCGATAGCCTGGCATAAATTGGCAGCGCTTGAAATTGGTGCTTTGCGTAATTACTGAAGGCCTTTTGAGAACGATTCCTTACCTAAGCAGTTTGATTTGATTTCTCTCGAACATTGCGGCGAAGATTCAATTTCATTTCACATTTCTTAGAAATTGCGTCTATATTTCGCTTTACCTAGAAATGAGAAATTACTTCGTGCTCGATTAGACAAGTTGTTTTCACGTGACGTCACGTACACGGCTTCTGATCGCGCTAATCAGTACTCGAACATGGCGGCCACGACCACGTTTGTGCGCCGTGTCATCAAGCGTAGATTGTTTTGCTTTTTGAGCGTGACCGATCTGTCGCTCGCCGGAAGACGCACCTGTTGGGCTGTCGCGTTTTTTGTGCACGTAGCCTCTCGACCTGCTAGTAAACAAGATGGCTGCACGATGAAGCCAATTCAAACCCTCTATTGGGAGGTCACCTATCTCGAATATTCGTATATCCCCCAATACGGAAATTTTGCTATGCAAATAACTCCTATTCTCTTGACCGGCACTGCTTTATTGACTATCTGATTGAATATTTATACCACCTGCACGACTTTTTTTCCTGTAACATTATTTTTTTTACTTCGGAAGCCTGCCTGTTAAGTTAGAAGGCATTTGACACGATTCTTTGGTTAAACATCTTCAGCAGATAGCGCGATTCCAGTTCTTCAGCTATATTACTTGAAGGCGTGGACATCACACTTGCAAGAAGAGTGCTAATGTGCCATTTCAAAGTTATTTAACGAGGCCCGTCTGATTATTTATTGATTGAAGCCGCTCAGTTACAATGCTTGAGGCGTGCCTACTTAGTGGCACTATCGAAACTACAGAACGAGATTTACGATATCAAAATTATGGCGAAGTACATCGGCGTTCCTCGTATTGCCTTCTTGAAGGACTTTCGTAACGCGCCCCGGACATGCACGTATTTTTGGGCTGTGTGCCTGTCGAAACTATCGCTTCAAGATTTCTCGCAAATGCATCTGCTTCAGCACTGAGCGGATTCTATTGAGTGACTTGATTGGTTTCCCAGTGGTTCAAGTTATTTATCAGCTTGGGCCACTAGGTATCTACTCGGGCTCGTGAGACCATCGTTGTCGTTCCGACGACGTTATTCCATCGGCATCATTCCATCGGCGCCGTCTGACTCTTGTCATGCCGTTGTCGTCCCGCCTTAATTGCCGACGCAGTAGGCCAAGTTGTCTAATAACTTGGGCCACTCAGTACGTGTTCATGGTGCCTTCACAGCCATTGGAGCCTTGTCACCCGATTGTCGTCATGCTGTCGTCGTTACGTCATCGCCATCTAACTGTCTTCATGCATCAGTTGTCATACCGTCATCGTAAAGCTGCCGTACTCGTTCCACCATAATCACTCCACATCCCTCACTGACTCTCGCCATGCCTTGGTCGTCACACAATCGTCGCCCTGCAGTCTCGGTGACAGTCATCAGAATTTTATTGTCTTCACACCATCGTCATGCCATCGTCGTTATACGGTCGTCGTCATGCATTCGCTTTCATACGATCATCGTGATGTCGTCGTGGTTGTTCCATCGTCTTCATTTTAACTTCGTCGTCCGACTTTCGTCATACCATCGTCGTCACACAACTGCCATAACAACGCCGTCGTCACGCTGCCGTTCTACCATCCCTATTACTTCAGAAACTTCACCCCGTTGTCACGCCACCGTCGTCATACGGTCCACGTCGTTCGTCCTTCGTCATTTTATCGTAGTCATGCTGCCCTCATTCAATCGTAATTACGGCGCCATTGTCACGCCAACGTTGCCATTGCATCGTCGTCAAACACTCGGCGTCATGCGTTCGTTGTCATGTCGTCGATGTTGTCCGGTTGCCGTCATACACTCGTCATCATCCCAGTGTCATTATGCCGTCGTTTTCACGTTGCCGTGGTCATGTCATCGTCATCCTTTCAGAATCGTCGTCTCATTATCATAATGCCATTATCGTCGTACTGCCTTCGTCGGTCCACCACGGTCATCCCTATTTCGTCGTCAATGCGTGGTAGTGATGCCATCACGCTTATGGGTGACCTTGGCAAGAAAGGACAGTAGCAAAGTGGCCCGATACCTGTGACAGTAAGTGGAATGTAGCCGAAGCAACGGAATTCTCAGAATGACCGCTACAGATCTTTAACTAACGAGACTTCCGCGACGCAGTGCGTCTCTGAATTGCTTGAATGCTAATCGCATTACCATCGACTGCCATCGTGAGAGAGGTTAAGCCGTAAACTTTTTTTTTATTTTTTAGGACCACGAATCACAAAAGTTTCGACAGAACATCACCTTGCCGTGCTCTTAATTTGAATGAAGTGTTTGTTTCGAGAGCTTCTTGAAATATCTCCTATCCGTGGTAGCCTATCTCATGAAACAAACTACGTGCACGCTTACGCAAACTGGCAGCAGCAAAAAGAAAATCCATTCGGTGTACACCAGAACAAAGTATATTCGATCTGAGCCTCCTCTCGTTACACTTTAGTACCATCACGTGCGATCGAAATCGTGCGCATTTCGAAGTATTATTGGCGGTAGAAACCGCATCACGCAATGAAGCTCGGATCCGACGAAGCGGAATCTTGACGCGACGGTTAGCACAGCGGCGACGAGGCGGCTGGCCAGATAACCAAAGCGAAAAGAAGGCATAGCCCTAGTCCAACGGCAGTAGAGTAGGACTAAAACAGTGAAACTTTAACAGTAGGACTGTAAGAACCTGTAGTATCTCTAAATATGGATTTATCGAACTAAGAAGACAGGGAACGCTCACTGGGTTAAGCAGGAGTGGCCAGCCCTGGTGCAGTGCATTCCTCGCCATGTTGGGTTGCATGAATAAGATCCCGGCAGAAGACGACACAAACACAACGCGCGCACACAGGGGCATCACATAACACTCGGTGCGAAATGGATACGGCTACGGACGCCAGGTGGGCGAACGCGATGCGAAGCCGCTGGTCGAGCCAGAATAGGGCACAAATCAAGGTCCTCTCATGCAAGGTTGCACTGGTCGCACGCTCGTTTTGTACAGCACCGCGTGGTATAGTGAACGAATTAATGCAATAAAAACAATTCTTCGGGTGACTTCCCGAGCCATGTGCGGCGAAACTCGAGCATGCGCCCGTACAACGAGTGGGCATGTCGCGCGGTTAATCCACGCTCCTTATCGCGAACGAGCAGCTGCTGTCACAACTGTATACCAAAGCGCCAGGATTCGTTATCTCCGATCGCGAAGAGACGCTGGCCGCAGGCGCCGGGCGCAGTAGTCCGCACCGATCACAAGGTCGGTTCTTTGCGGCCATAGCAGGCTTCTCGGCAGGCGGGGAAGGTAGCCTAGCACGATGTGCAGGTTATCGCACGAGCGCCAACCAATCCTCTTTCGAGGAAAGGGAGACATCAGGCCAGCTTCTCTCACTGTTTTTGCTGTTCCTTAAGCTGCGGTTACTCCCGTCCGCTCCCGTCCGAAGAAAGTCACGGAGCATGGAAGCTTTTTTCCTTCCTCCGTGCCATGGAGGACAAAAACAAAATAGGAGAGGCCTTGACGTGACGTTCTTCAACCGGAAATGCAGCCATGTTGGTGTGACGTCTCCTGTTGCGCCTACAATCAGCTCGCTGGAGCAGGTAGGCGGGAGCTTTGAACTTGTATTGCTACGAGCCGCCGGTAGTGTGTGCTGCCGACACGCGACAGAACAGAGCGTACGAAACTGCTGTAACAGTTTTAGTGAAGCAGACGCGCTCCTGCGCTTTTCTGTGGCACGTTGAAGACGACCACGAAGACCCACGCTATGATTAGTCGAGTGTGTCTATTGCTGACTGACAACTCACACTCACAGACTCAAAATACAACTTTCAAGCTTACACACCGCGGTCGAAAGTCATGTTTTCTCGCGAACAGCATCTGCTGCGAGAAAGACACGGGCCGAAAAAACCTACCTCACTTTTCAGAGGCCCAGAGCAGCAGCGAGAGCTTCAGGAGCGTGGTTTCTGTGGCAACGTTGACAATTGTTGTACCAGTTGCAGTGGTCCTTCGCGAAAAACAGCATGTGACTTACGCCATACTTTCTGCAATACGTCCGGGCTGGCCTATGTCTCCTATGTTTTCATTTGCTTTCTGTCCTCCATAGAAGAAAGCGCTTTTTCTTCTTTTTTCTTTTTTTTTTCTTCATGGAACAGGCAGTGATGGTATTGCGCGCAACGGTATTATAGAGAGAAATGGTGGCGACTTTGTAGCGGGGATGATCGTAGTCGAATGGAACAGCCAATAATGGAGAGAAGAATGCGAAATGTTCATTTTCCCTCTTCCATCCCAGAGACAGACATTCAGCAACAGAGCAGTTGACTGTAGCGCACCAAGTGGATGGTATTAACATCTTCCGGTTTCGGTTTTGACCGCACTCGTTTTGAATTCGCTAGCTAGCACGCGCGGCGCCGGCTGCACTAATCGGCGCGGCATTTTTTTTTTTTTTTTTGCTTCTGCTGCTGAGCCGCGCGCACTCTCAGTACGGAATCCTTTTATTTGGTACAAATGGTTGCGAACGAACTTTACAAGTCTGCATCGAATCTGTGCCACGTGCAATTTCATAAAGTAGACGCAAGGCGCCTATTGTACGCGAGGAAATGTTTATTTTGCTCTATATAAATGCTCGTTCTGGGCTTTATTGTGCGTTCATCCAACGTTGTGGCACCAGGTAAGCAGCAGTAGTTCTCGTACGAAGCTCCGCCGGACACCATCAGCTGAAAAGATTACAAGTATGTGTCATTTTGGTGTTTAGACCTTATAGGAATACTGCGTGTAAAGGCCAAGCGTGCGATAGTCGTGAACGGGCGGTATTACAAACAAATTCGCTTCTACGTACAGATGGCGCAGAAAATACCCGACTCATCCCAAACAATGCCATAAAACATTAAAACATCTGATTTGCAAGCATTTCCCATCCCCGGTCATTATTTCTTGCACTTTAAGAGGACAAAGACACGGGCGACTGCGCGTTTCCAAAACAACTTGGCCTCAGCCGACGCGATGGTAAGCTACATACGCAGAAGTGACCACAACACAGACTCTCAGCTAAACGCTCCCAGAATTCCTTCTATTCGTACTCAAGACAAATGCGCAAGTGCAAAGCCTCTTTTCAGTCGCTCAGAAGACAAAATTTTTAAGTTCTTGATTTTTTGAGCTCGTCGGCGTTACCTTTTGCATGTTCTGCCCGCGCAAGAAACAATACTCCAGTGTTGTCACTCCTGGCAATCGTTCGTCGCGTTCTCGCAAATGTGTGTACCGAAAAAAGGAATATGTGGTTGCGGGGCCACAAAAGCGTCACAAACTTATCCCACTGAGATTCAGCACACGCCAAACTAACTTTCTCACCACGACCACGCTGTTTATCGCTAACTGCGCGTCACAGCGTACCTCAGAAGTATTCAAAAAAAACTCAGTGCCCTTCCACTCTGTGTAGCAGGATGACCAGCGAAGCTGCGTATGTGGGCCCCTTAATGACGAACTGCACCTCCGCCGCCGGTCGGCCCGTCATTGCACTATCTTCGGGATCGGCCTACGTATATGGGGAGTGCTTAACGGCTGCTTCACCTCCGCCGCGGGTCTTCCCGGTATTGCACGTTTTTCGGGATCGGCCCACGTATGGGGGAGTGTTTAAGTCTGCTACAGCTCCACCGCGGGTAGGCCTGGCACTGCACTATCTTTGGGATCGGCCCACGTATGGGGCGTGCTTAAGCCTGCTTCACCTCCGCCGCGGGTCGGCACATCATTGCATCATCTTCGGGATCGGCCACGTATGGGGAGCGCTTACGCCTGCTTCACCTCCGCCGCGGGTCGGCCCGTCGTAGCACTAGCGTCGGGATCGGCCCGCATATGGGGAGTGCTTAAAGCCTGCTTCACCTCCGCCGCGGGTTGGCCCGTCATTGCACTATCTTCGGGATCGGCCCACGTATGGGGAGTGCTTAACGCCTGCTTCACCTCCACCGCAGGTCGGCGCGGCATTGCACTATCTTGGGGATCGGTCCACGTATGGGAAGTATTTTGCTTACGACACGAATATTTCCTTGAAAGCTATAGGTATACAGCTTCGCTGTAGAAGTAACGAAATTGATTACAATAATGTTCAGGTTCAGAGAAAGTGCCAAGAATTGTCCCAGTAAGCTTCAGTACACGCGAAACTAACTGCGTCACATGGCTGAGCTGCTTCTCGCTAACTGCGGCACAACGCCGGGCGTGGCCACTGTGCTTGAAAGCTACCCTAAAAAGCTAACGAAATCAGTCATAATAATGTAGGGGGTCAGAGAAAACGCCAGAACTTGTCCCAGTAAGATGTAGTACAAGCAAAACTATAACTGCGTCACAAAGCCGGGTGCGGCGAGCGCGTCCAAAAACTACTGAAGAAAGTTAAAATAATGTTGGGGCTCCTAGAAAGCGTCGCTAACATCTCCCAATACGAGTCATTAACACAAGTTAACTACGCCAGGACGGCTGAGCTGCTTCACGCTAACTACGTCGCAAGTCTCAGTTCCGTGCCTAAAAGCGTAAATTGCTTGAAATACGTTGCAGACTGTCAAACAAAATTTCTCGCCTTGCCGTAGTCCACTAGTGCAGTGTCGAAGTGCGCAAGGAATGTAAGACTACGCCGGGAGCCCAACAAACACGCTACATCCAAAACAGACGGGTCGCCGAAGAGGCCAACTTCAAAAACGCAGCCGGCCTCGCACGCTTCGGTGGCGTGTCTGGCGCATGACGCATGCATATGGCGCGTCTGGCGTGCCGCTAGCTTGTTGCTAGGTAGCGCAAGAAAAAATAAGCCAATAAGTATAAGTTCATTTATACACCAAATTCTTAGCAGGAAGAAATAAAAGAAAACGTTGTCTAAATTCATTTCACATTCTTTTTTTTTTTTTGCCTATGTTCACGTCAGCTAACGGATGGGATTAACACTCGGCGTGACGTTTTCCTGTTGCAAGTTTTTGCCGAGTGTCGCCTCTTGTTGATTTTTTTATCTATGGTTCCACTCTTAATATTCTAAGATCACTTCCCTAAACAGGGACACTGAATTGATTTGGGTACCGGCACATTCTGGCAACCCTGGAAACGAGGCGGCTCATCAGACAGCCCGAGGTTTAGTCGGCCGGGCGCTGAGCCCCTCCGCTCTGGGAACAGCCAAGGATAGCCTAATTTCATTTCACGATCTAACCTACCGCTTCCGCCTTGGACGAAGGAGGTTCCTGCGCCCACATAATACGCTCCATAAAGAGCAGGAAATCACCTGGAGGAGACCACAAGCAAATTCCTTCCCTAACCCGGTAGTTCTCTCCCATATGTTTCCATCACAATTTTCTCCCCATTGCATAGTGTGCGGTGAGAGAACTGCCCTCAACCATATACTCTGGGAATGCAACGAAGGCACCCCGCCTCCAGAATTAGAGGAAATCCTGCTTCCAGACGACTGGGATACCTTGTTGTGCAGCTAGGGCCCGGGCATCCAAGACTGGATCCTCAAGCGCTCCTCTGAAATCGCCAGTAGGCTTGACCTGCTAGCCATCTAGCAGGGCAATGTAACCCGGCCCTACACAACTATCCAACTAAATAAAGGTCTCTCTCTCTCTCTCTCTCTCTCTCTTTCTCATCTCTCTCTTTCACACACACACACACACACACACACACACACACACACACACACACACTGTTCCGAAACGGGCCACTAGGCACCTGGAACGCTAGGCCAGTCTCTTCGCACTGGCCTTGGATGTTCAGGCGAAATTTCTCAAAAGTGAAAGTATGCCCCGAAAGCGATCATCCCAGAATGTGGCCACAGTTGCAACAGCTGACGAATTTGCCTGTAGACATTCTGACCACCTAGCTGTCCAGCGTTTTTACGTTGTACTCACTACTCACCTACAACGTTACGAAGATTAACTTTGCTAGACAGAGCAAATGAATAACGTTGCGTACTAAGCGAGTCTTAGTGCGGAGCATGCCAACGTTGCCTATGGCGCTCCGGAAACAATGTGCTACGGAACAGTTTATCTTGTAGAGCGAGAGAGAGAGTGCAGTGGACACAGAGCACACGACTAATTCTTCAGAGCTACGTGCGCAAGGCGGGATTAGTTTCGGTCCAGCCACAACAGAAGTACTACGTTGGTAAGTCCACATTGGGAATCAGGCGGCATTCACTGCACAGACATGGCACGCGCATGGTTTCAAAGGCAAGACTTAGTTGTGCCAAGGGGAAGTCGCGTATAAGTGCAGGGCCACACAGATACGAGAACCCATCGCATGGAGCTATGCTTGGATAGCATAGTCGAGGAGGGCGGGTAGGGAGGGAGGCTTGGAAGTAATTATGGTATCTTAGATGGCGTCTATCAATGGCATCATCATCATGTCGTCGCATGTAGAAGCCGGAAAACCTATAGGCAACTCCAAAATCCGTTACTTGTGCTGGCAACACTTTCCAAATAAACAAAGATGGCTACGACATCCAGGTCCACCGCGGCTCTTTCGCTTGGTGGTGCGCTTACGCGTTTCTCGTTCGTGGGGTCGAATCGAGGAGTTTCGTCGAAGCCGAAAGGGTGCTTGCTACCGATTGCCTTATTTTGATCGGCCTCAGAAATTTCAGCGACGAAACTGCGAAAACCCTTGCGCTTTACGTGCCAACGTCCGGCCTGCCCAGCGAGCCGCATCATACTTTTTCTTTAAAGCGAGCCTTTCAAGCGAGCCGGAGGTTTTAAAAAAGGGAGGTAGGTGCCTGTGCATAGCGAGCCTCTGAAAGGTGCAAGCACTTGGCGGCGTTGCTCTACTGGTACAGCTAGGTACGATACTCGACGTTTTCGACCTTCATAGGCAACTCCGCACTGTGGCTCGTGTTGTAGTTTACCACATATAGCATCTCACATTATATAAGTAGTAACGTCTGGCTTGCTTTCAGAAGCTAAATAAGGATATTATGTACTGAGGGCAAAAACTGTAACGTTACCAGATGATTGTGTCTCGGGATAAACACAAATGAGAGCTTCGTTTGTGAGTCGGAGCCTCAACTTTCCTTTTATAGTTAGCTGATACGTGTGATAAGTGTCCGATGACTGGCGCTAGTTCATGCTTGCATTATACGCAGTGTTCGAGGTAGGGCTTAGGCTTGCGAACACAGCAGACACCCGCCGCCCGTAGAAATTCTCAAACCCCAGTGAAACGCGAGAACTGAACAACAACCAAACAGGCCAAGTTGAGTTTCTTCCAACAGGTTTCCAAAATTCAGCGACGGTTTTCTTTTGGGCAAAGTCACTTGTATTAGTGTAAATGCGTGACTCGGAGACGAACTGACTAAGTTGTAACGGAATTCAGGAGTGTGCGCAGTGTCGTAAAGCAAGCTTTAGCGACGCTGTGCGCAAGTCGAACGCCGCAAAGCTGGAACGAGCGCTGTTTGCTGCTGCTTCTAAATTTCTTGCGACCAAATAAACGGACAATTTAACACGCTCAATGAGAAAACAGCATCTTCTGCTTGCCCCGCTAAATCAAAGAACGCTATGAAAACGATATTATGCCGCGTTGTGGCATAACATGTGTCATGATCAACTGCAGACCTTCCGAGGCAGTTATCATTCGTGCTAGAGTCCTTGCAGACGAAAGCAGTATCAGTAACACTAATTCTGGGGCAGCAAGCTATAAAGGAACGAAGCCAAATGAAGCTTAAACGTACGTAATTATAATTTATTAAGGCGCCTGCACACTCCGCGATTTGAAACGCCGGCAAGGAATTGAAAGCAGTGTTCTGCTCGCCGGGAAGAAAGAAGTCCCGATTGAAGCGTTTCGAACGAACTGGTATAGTATCGCTCGCCACCTTTTTCCAGTGTGAAGTTTCTTATCCAAGTCACTCTCCGATCCGCGTCGTCTGCTCCTACCCGAAAAGATGAAATCATACATTGCTGTCTTTCCACCGCGATGACAGGCATAATGGCTCACAAAAATTAGGTCTTTCTACATCCCTATCTTTTTTTTTTTCATTTTAGGGCTTGTGCGCGGCGGTGTCACGACGATTTCAGAACTACGAGGCATGCTGCGCATGCCGTGATAGAAGGCCCTCTTTCGCTTCAAGCTAGAACCTGAATGAGCTGGTTCGTGGCTCCACCGCTAGGGGGCGAGTATTTAATTGTAGTCACCAATAGCGTACTGGTGCTGGTCGGTTCCGCAGTTTGTGTGTCGAAGAGAGAGAGGGAAAAGGTAAGAAGAAATGCAGGCAGGTCAATAGGACGAAAGCCCAGTTTGATACCCTACACGGATGCTAAGGGAGAAAGGGAACAGAAGACAGATAAGAGGGACAGAGTGAGCACTACGTCCGCGCGGGAGAATTCGCAGGAAAACTATAAAGGGTGACATAGGCCGGTGCACTTCTACAACAGCCCTAGTGTGCGAATAGCTTTTACGCCAGCGACCGAGAATTCCATATAAAACATTTCTGTAGACTATCTTAAATATATCCTTTCCTATAAACATTGCCTTATGTATCTAATTGCTTCCCACTTCGCTTAACCGAACCACAGTGAAACTGGGCTGGCAACATTGCTCTTCGGCCGAATTCCAGCCGATTTTCGCCATCCATCCTGAAGCGCCTTTGCGATTGCATTTGAGGTGCCCGTGAGCCGCGCAACAACAGCAACAACAACAACAAAAAAAAAAATGACACCGCGAATTCAGACTCGGGTCTGCCTACACGCTTGTTGCCTATTCCTCTTTCAGAGAGGTTGCCATATTTGTCCACGCGTAATTCTGTTTGCTCCCGCTTGCGACCATACATACTCGCGAGAATAAAGAAGGGAAACAGCCGATGCAATAACCGGAACGTCAATGGCCAAAGGTCATTTCAGGTGCAGATGCGGAGATAACAAATAAAAGCAAGAAATGCAGCATGCAGCATGGAAATATTACCGGAAAAGGCGCGGTGTTCGATGCATCTCGCTCAACTCCCTTCTTATCTTCTTTTTTTACTTTCCTTACAACAACGCAACTTCGACCTGCGGTGCTTCGATCGCACCTCGCGGTTCGACCGCTGTGCATGATCGAACGAACGGTGCCGACGGGCCGGAATGGCTAACAATGGCCAGTCACGAAATGGGTTCATTCACAGCTCCCGGACCTTCATTTCGTTCACTCTCCCTTCACATTCGCCCGCCGCCCTTTTCCTGTCCTCTACACCCGCAGCTGTTCTCTCTCATCCAGACGTTTCAGTCAACGGCCGAAGCACTGCCTGTTTTCTTTTTTTTTCTATCGTCCACTCTGGCATATTTGGAAACTCAACTGTTTTTTCTTCTATTTATGCCTCGCTTGTTTTCCTTCGCTAGAGAACGTTTCTCTTAAGAGGAGGGAAAGACAGGTTGGAATTGAAAAGACAACACAAATGTAATGTCCAGGTCCTCAACAATTTCCTTACCTCTCGGTGCCAAGTATAGTATCCCCTTAGGCTAACACGTCCTCCCGACTTGCTCCCCCGCCTCCCTTTATCCACTTGCCATTTTCCTTCTTATTCCTTCCAATTCGCTCACATATAGTTTCTCATTGGCATCGACAAGGGCTCCGGGATGCGAAGCGACCCATTATAAAACAAGAAAGGAAAAGACGGCGGTGCCTTGGATCAAGTTTATCAACCAAGAAGCAAACTTGGCGAACAGCGAAATGAAAATAAAGGAATAGAACTGGCAGAACTTCTTTTGCCTCTTTCCTTATCAGGTCTACTCGCTCACTCCACTTCACTATGCACGGTCGGCCCTGGGCTGAAGTGGCCGGACTTTGTCTCCTTTCTTTCAATCCGCACGTCAGCGCATAAGCCTCGATCGCCAGATTCTCCGCGGACTCTCCGGTAAGTTTCCTGCCGAAGAGAACTCTGCAGCGTTGGCCAAGCTGAGAAAAGTGCCGAGGCGTTCAGCGTGCGCTGAAGAAAGTAGCGGAGCGATTCGACAAGACTCGCAGTGCGCGTTGCTGCGCAGTTTACGGCTTGAATCGCGCGCCAATCGAAACTAATCGTCGTGTCGTCTCGCCGTTCGTCAAGCGTTTTGTAATCAACACAGTTGATCGAACAAGTGGCACTGTTGCCGACTGACGAAGACGCGGACACAGCAACGTTGACACGGTGGCGCATTGCACGGGAGAAAACAGCGCGCAAGACGTAGCTCCTTGGCTTTGTATTCTGGCTGTGAATGTTTGATTATGCATCTTGTGCAGCCCCCCGTCTTCTGCTCGAGATCTTCGACAGCAGACGACGCCAACGGGCGGATGCGCGCGAAATTGCGAAATACAACTGCACGACCTAATAAGCGCTCGTTCCCTTCATCGGGCGTACAGAGCACCTATTCTGGCAGCGCTGCACGCTATTGGTGAATCTTGGCGAGACACAGTGTGCATCGCAGTATAAGCTCAACGTATACGCACGACAGCTCCCGGCCCAAGGGTCGTTCCCTATAGTCCCTGTGGCTCTCGCCCTGTGATGCGTGCCGCGAAAATTGGCTCTCGGCAGGACACCTTTCACGGAGGCTGCGCCTTCGATTCAGCGACGAATTATGGAGAGAGACACTCTCGGGAGCGCCGCAAGCAGGCACCGCTTCTCGATTATCATCGTTTTTTTTTTCTTCCGCAGCGTAGAAACAGAGGAGGAAGCGAATTATATATAGGGTAAGACACAGAAGAAAGAGAAAGATGGGTAATGCGGCAGTCAGCGGGAAGCAGGTGCAAGGAGATACTCCGCAAAAACAGGATCTGAAAGTGTTCGTGCGAACGCTCGCACTGACACACACACACACACACACACACACACACACACACACACACACACACACACACACACACACACACACACACACACACACACACACACACACACACACACACACACACACACGCACACACACGCACACACACGCACACACACACACACACTCACACACACACAGAGACACACGCACAGAGAGAGAGAGAAAAGTTAGCAGGCACAAACATGTAAACAGGGAACAGAAACACGTGAACGCAGAAGCGCCGAAACACGGTAAACAATTCACACACACGCACGCACATTCCCACTGGCGGGACAAACGCACAAACATGCGCGCACATGCATGCAGAGAGAGAGACGGGGAAATGCTCGCGGTACACGCGCACAGACAGCGAGGTACACTAACGCACGCGTATATGCACACAGTGAGAGCTAAAAACTGTGTCACAAAAAGCAACACACAACGCAGCTTTCGGAAGCCCCTGCATCCACTCCTTTGGACCTTCGGATGCCGCGACGCGCAAACACGCGTCGTTGCGAGCCCAATATGTATGCTGGACCCGCTGCGAACGGTGGCGCGTGCATACGCAAGATTAAAGCGTGCCGCCTGCAGAGATCAAGGGTCATCGCGAACAGGTGAGCCGTTCTGCGTGTTTACGCCGAGCCAGCGCCGGCAAAAATGAGAGTGCTTTGCGCATGAGGCTGTTTACAGAGTGATGCTTGGTCGGCTTTCTTTACTTGATTTGTGGGAGCGCTTGAGTCAGCCAGATCACCGGGGTTTGCGCGCCCCTCGTACTCAAAAACTTCGCCGGGGAGCGAATCCCTTGCCGGCCCCGGCTCCGCAAGAAGTGTTTCGAGGAGGTCGTCTTGAAATCAAATGAATGAAGGGGACGGGCCCGTCCGAGAAGGCTTCCGTGCCTCGACTCTCAGGAACTTGGAATAATGACGCCTCTAGCAAACACCAATCGGCGCTGTGCCAAACACCGGGTAAATGGCATTTGGCACAGCGCAGTGACCATTCTAGAGTGCTGTTATGGAACCGCCGACGCGTAGTTGAGGAAAACAGCGCACTTTTAAACGACGCGAATGTTGTGATGCTACCGCCGGCGGTTCGTCGGCCGTAATGTGGCCGCTGTCTAAAGTGATCAATTTTAAAGATATGTTTAAAGGTGTAAGAGCCCCTTGCAATGCAGAGAGACATGTTGGAGATGTTTACCTGGCTAACGGCCTGGTACACCAGTTGTTCGGTCATAGTTATGATGCACATAGCGATCAGGCAAACACACAGACGGTGCATACATGCATCCACCGTCATGTACACGCACTCCGCCTGCTCGTAAAGGCTTTCATACAGTTTTCAAAATTACTGAAAGCGCTTTCGTTGCATTTGATGCGTTAACATTCGATACTCCCTCATTTAATGCCTCCGGCAGAGGAATAAGTGGAACCATACGAACGAACGAACGAGATGGTAGATCACGTGTGCAGTCCGCGCACGCTTGTGGCACACGGTGCCTAGGGTAATCGACACCGTGACTGTCTCTGAGTACACACCGGCGAAACATTAGCGCCGCCGGGCCGCGCTACTACCAGCAGCATAGCAGACGATCGGGCGAGCCAGAGCTAGTGCCGGAACGTCACGATGTACTGCTCCCCTGTGACCACCTTCTGTGTCATGACGTCACTACATGTACCCTTCCTAGGAATCAAAGGAAACCAAAACTTCTGATAAAGAAATGCTGCCACTAGACACTCCTGCGTTCCTTTGTGGATGTTGCTTTATTTTTTTACAGCGAAGCTATTAAGGGCCACTTTCCCCACCATCGTGTCCGCGTGTAGAGAGAGAGAGAAAGAAACGTTTATTATATGACACAGTGTCCCTAGTGAGGCACGGTATCACCCTATAGGTGGGAAGGCTCCTTACTCCAGGAACCCTCTGGCTCCGGCTGCCCTTTTGGCCCTGGCGACGAGTTGTCGTTGGGCTTCCAGGTCCCCGAGGGTTAGCTTGGCCTCCCACGTTCCGAATATGTGGTTTGCTTCTTGTGCTCGTTTTGCGTCCATTTCTGGTTGCATTTCGCTGCCTTCCTGCCACGGTCATTCCAGGAGCATGTGTGCCAGAGTGTCGGGTACGTTGCAGAGTGGACAGAGGTAGCCGTGAAGCGTCGCGTATAGGCGATGCATTATCGTTCCGTGAGTGTACGTATTACTTTGCAGGCATGTAAGGATCAGGCTTTCTGCTCTGCCGAGTTTAGGGTGCAGTGGAGGGTACACTCGATGCTCGAGCCTGTAATGTTTCAATATGGCCGAATAGTTGGTGCGTACGGCTTCCACCTCTTCTGTCGCGGGTCGGAGAGCGCGTGGGGAGTCGGGAAACCGGCTGACGTGCTCGCGAGCCGCCGCGTGGGCCACTTCGTTTCCCTCTAGTCCCTTGTGTCCGGGTACCCATGTTACGCAGGTGTACGGGAGCGAAGTGCTTCGTCTTTTTAGTATCTTGAGTGCATCGGCCGAGATGTGACCCCTCAAGAAGTTTCTACAGGCGGCCTGAGAGTCGGTGAATATAACCGCTGCATCTGTGCAAGTGGTGGTGGCGAGAGCAATTGCCGCTTCTTCAGCCCTTTCCGTGTTGCGTGCCTTGATTGTTGCCGATGCGAGCTTGCAGCCTCGGGAGTCTACGCCGCTGTGTAGAAAAAAATCCCAAAGATAGCACAATACAGGGCCGACCCGCGACGTAAGTGAAGCAGGCGTTAAACACTCCCAATACTTGAGTCCCCATACGTGGGCCGATCCCGAATATAGTGCAATGTCGGGCCGACCCACGGTGGAGGTGAAGCAGGCGTTAAGCATTCCCCATACGCGGGCCCGTGCTGAAGATAGTGAAATGCCGGGCCGACCCGCGGCGGAGGCGCAGTTCGCCATTAAGGGGCCCACATACACAGCTTCGCTGGTCATCCTTCTTCACAGAATGGAAGGGCACTGAGTTATTTTTTTCATCTCCCTCCGTTTTTCGGTGTGTGCTTTTTTCTTTATCTTTCTGTGCTCCCTTACCCCTTACACAGTACCGGTCAAGAAACTGGATATCCATCTTCCGGTTAACATCCATTCCCTTTGCATCTCATTTCTCTCTCTCTCTCTCAAAGACGTAAGCTCCTACCGCAATGGGCTTTGCGAGTAGCTTCGAGAATTGGACTGTGTTCATAGCGTTTCGTTTGAAAGCGAATAGCTTAATGTGGCTCTTTCAGTCGTTTTCGTGGTTGGTTGGTGGCCAGTAGTAAGTCGGTGGTGATGGTCAGAATCAACCCTGAAAACGTTTGTTCGTTCTCCTTGCTTTCCCTCTCTCTCTCTCTTTCACTGACTCTGTAGCTCTCTCTGTTCGCTCGCTCGCTCGCTCGTTCGCTCGTTCGTTCGTTCGTTCGTTCGCTCGCTCGCTCGTTCGTTCGTTCGTTCGTTCGCTCGCTCGCTCGCTCGCTCGCTCGTTCGTTCGTTCGTTCGTTCGTTCGTTCGCTCGCTCGTTCGTTCGTTCGTTCGTTCGTTCGTTCGTTCTTTCGCTCGCTCGCTCGCTCGCTCGCTCGTTCGTTCGTTCGTTCGTTCGTTCGTTCGTTCGTTCGTTCGTTCGTTCGTTCGTTCGTTCGTTCGTTCGTTCAAGCGCGATTCGTACAAACTGACGATTTACTGCACAATACTGTTTCTCTCGTTTGTTGATTTACCCATACCTCCTCTCTTGTAGAAAATTACCTGCTTTTTCTGAAAAGTAATCTACCTACCTCACTTTAGAACTGTGAAGTGCAAGCTATCCAAGTCGGAACAGATTCATTTTAAACATGCCCAAGAAACGAGAGCACTAAACAAGGAACAATGACTCTGCGGCAACAACCGAGGACATTATACACTTTGTGGGAGGTGGGGCGAAGCGGTATACCCGCCATAGCCACGGTTTAGCCACCAGCCATCGTGCCGCGGGATCTCGGGAGCGACCGATATCGTGGCGGCTCGGGTCGAGCGCGCATGCAGGTGAGCCGTCATCATCACCAGCTCTGGAGGCGATTCACAGGGCCGCCTTCCTGGTGCGAAGCGCGATTGAAATAAAGTAAAATGGTAAGATCCAGGTAAAGGGCTCCAGGTAAAGTGGGCAGATGGTGTCGTCGTTGGTAGCATCGGGTTCACGCGATCCAAGAGAGATGTACCAGGCAGCACCGGCAGCGTAGGTTGTGAGCGAGGAGCAGTCACAGTGATGTAGCGTGAAATCACAACCTGCCGCAGGTTCTCGAAGATGTCCGGGCCTGTAGAAGTTGGAGCTCCGAAAGAAGAGCATCTGGCAGCTCGCGAATAGCGTGGAGATCTAGCGCAAATGTTGACCACTCGCGTTGTTGACGCAAAAGTGATTCTCGAGATGAAGAAACAAGATGGCATAGCTGCTCCTGTAAAACTTCGGTAGCCCATGCATATGCAGAAGGTGCGAGCACAGCACATCGGAAGGCTCGCCTGGTGCTGCATGGCGCGAATTCTCGAAATTCGATAGCATCAGGGTTGCGGTGGTTACTCAAGACATCACGAAGGTTGTGCTTGTGGCGTCGCCTTGCCTGCGATAACGAAATTTGCGCCTAGTGGAGCCGGTGGAAAAGCCACGGTTTATTTGGGCCGGCCAGTCATGGTGCCGCGGTATCTCGGGAGCGGCCGATACCGCGACCGCTCAGGTCGAGCGCCCACTAGTGTCTTCTTTTTTCGCGCTGCACATTCACGTGAGCCGTCATCGTCACCGGCTCTGGAGACGATTGTCGCGCCGCTACAACTTCTTCACTGCCATTCCTTGTTTAGGGTCCTCGTTTTTTATGCATCGTTTAAAATTATTAAAATTTTACATGTCATGTTAATTTAGTGCAATGGTTGTCAACAGGTAAACCAGCGAGATGTTATCAGTAACCCTACAATGGCCTTCCTGGTCAACCATGGAAAATGACCACACGCGAGCAATCTCGCCGACTGCTATTGCTGGGTGGAGCACGCCTTCAGAGCAACGTATTTCGTAGCTTTATAACGACTGAAATCGCGAACGCTGAGTGCTTTTTAAAGAGCCGTATCTGGGACTTCAAAGGGGTATGAAAGGGCGAAAGAAAAAACCCACGCTGTGAATGCAACAAGATGCGGATAAATGTATGAAGCAAGAAAGCAAAATGTTTGGGCCTTGCAAGTCCGTACCGTAATGACAAGTGCACACGACCAAGCCGAGGGCAGTATACCCCATATATAATCAAGCGGTGCTCGTCGACGGGCGTGACATATGACCGCGTCTCGTGAGAAGAGGCGATTAAGCTTGCGCCTTTGTCTGAAATCACTTGTGTCGAGTGACGACGGCACATATATATAATATGGCATTTTACGTTGTCGCGAGAGAGAATGGATTTTGGTAAAGTGTATTCACGCCCACGCTTGCACACTCAGGTATACGCAAGGACGCGCTGAATATTACAACTTTACCAAGTTGAAACCAAGCTGTATGACGGCTGCGAAGGGGACTTCTCTGCTGCTTCGAAAGTGCTAAGGAATGAATGTTCCTCACGGGCCGGAGCAAAATGCAAAATTAAATTTTTGACACTCTGTACTACGCGCAAATTCCAAATGAGCACAGCATCGAGGTTCGACCAAAAAAAAAATTACCGACGATTACGTTACTTCCTAATGCGAAATTTGAGCGCAGCAAATAAGCTGTTTCACCTTTTGGATAGATTGAGGCAAAGAAATCGAGCAACACATGTATGCGCTATCACATAATTTTTTTTTTATTTTTCACACGTATTCCTTTAACAAAGACTCCACTAACAGTTCTTGACAGTCATGAAGGAAGCTTTGTGGTCGGAGAAATAGACTGATATATGTTCGACTTGGTACACCAATGCTTGATTCTCAAAGACGAGATCTATACAAGTGCCTCGCGAGGTTGTCACAGCCGTGGGGGAAGCAGAGGCTAAGCGCCGCCGCCGAGAAGACCCTGCCGTTCGCGCCGCCGAAGCGGAGGCTCATCGCCGCCGTCGAGAGCAACCAGCAGTAAGCGAGGCTGAAGCAGAAGCTCATCGCCGCCGCCGAGAAGACCCTGCAGTTCGCGCCGCCGAAGCGGAGGCTCATCGCCGCCGTCGAGAGCAACCAGCAGTAAGCGGAAGCGGAGGGGGGCGGCGTGTACACCCAGCGGCAAACGATGGGGGCAGAAGCGCGCGCAGCAAGCGGACAACACGATAAAGGGAGGAGGGAAGAGATAGCAGCGACTGACTGATGCCGCTGACGGCGATAGTGAGTCAACCCCAGCTATCCGCCACACAAGAACAGGGGGGGGGGGACCCTTTCCTCCTCTTTCTGCATGGCGGCGACGGTGTTCTATGCAGTCACGTTATCTTGACTCTCTAGCGGCGTCAGCGGCATCCAGCGGTATCAGTCGGTCGCTGCTAGCGCTGGGGGGATGAAAGGGGGGCGGAGCTGGTTACGAGGCCGACGACGACGCCGACGACGACGACGACGCGAAACCCAGGAACGGACGCCAAAGAGCTGCGCTCTAAAAAAAGCATAATGAAGTGCTTATCTATACACAGCAACACCTCCGAAATAACTTACAGGCTATATCCCGTCCCGTGAGATGACGCCATCACGTGAGATCAGTATCTTAAATAGACCTTCACTTTAGTTTTTCCGTATGTGTTTAAATGTTATATCGATCAGGGAGCGCGATGCACATCTCCCTTCCGACTACTGCGCTCGTTCACTCGTGCTCATTTCCGCCCAGACACGGCACTTCGCTATGCTCATTTATTAATGTCACGTTTGCGCTCAGTAGTTGTCAGTTCTGCCCAGAATGAAACATATAAAGACGCGTCATCAGTGGTGATACCACAAACTACAGATTTTCTTTTTTTTTTCGCAGCAGAAGGAATGGTTGAGTCATCTTACGTCAGGAGTGCGAAACAGCTCTGCATTGCGCGATAACTGGGAGCCTTTCGCCCTGCATACGACGTCATCGCGCCTCTCGCTGATTAAGGTTTCTTTTTTCGCCCTGCCATTGCCGCAGAAGATGCGTACTTCTGAGTTGCGATTTTTGTAAGGTTCGGAAAGGGAAGCATTATAATATCGCACCCCCCTCCCCCCCTAAACCACGATTCTGGCCAATTACGCAATGGCACGCGAACGGTTCACTTTTCCGAAACTTTAGAACGTCACACCCTTGTAGGTCCGTCTTTCACAAAGCAGCAGTCAATAAGTACGCTAGAAAGGCTCGCAAGAAAATATAGTCACGTTACTGTAAATATGACAAAAACTACTAAGTCTAATGTAACGGAAGTAGACAGTTGCCGTACACCTTCACTGGGAGTGCGTCTTCGTCGTCGTCGACCTCAGCTTCTGCAGAAGCGGCAAACCCACTACACAGCAAACTGTTGCGCTCGTGGCATTTCCTCCTTCCAGAAAGCATCATCTCGTTGCTTCAAATGCGAAAAAGAGGGAAAAAGTACAATGCACATACATGGCAACGCTTATGAAGTTTGTGTAGAAGGAAGTGTCACATAAGGGGGATGAAGGCGAGTGGTAATGAGAATGGCCTCATCAACGTGAACGGTACGGTTTCGTCCTGGAAACATGGACATTGTCCGTCGGCTTCACATGACGGAATCGCCGAGTCATGTCTTCAGGGAGTACGTAGTTGACCTCGCTGAGATGACGCAGGACTCTGTAGGGCCCGAAGTTGGCGAATCGGGGTGCGCACCCAAACTTGATCACCGGGCTGGTAAAGAACCTCGTGATGGAGAGCGTTATACGTCTGGGAGTCTATGCATTGCTGATTCTGTAGTCGCTCGCGTGCAAGCTTGCGAGCTGCGTCTGCGAGCCGGGTAAATTCCTTCACGTCAGTAGTAATGTCGCATTCCTCGGGTAGGAGCATGGCGCCCTGCATCGTGGTTACCTCATGGCCGTGGGGCAACCTAAAAGGAGCGAACCCAGTAGCTTCTTGAACAGAAGTGCTAAAAAAATATTGAATTATGGGGTTTTACGCGCCAAAACCATTTTCTGATTATGAGGCACGCCGTAGTGGAGGACTCCGGAAATTTCGACCACCTGGGGTTCTTTAACGCGCACCTAAATCTAAGTACACGGGTGTTTTCGCATTTCGCCCTCATCGAAATGAGGCCGCCGTGGCCGGGATTCGATCCCGCGACCTCGTGCTCAGCAGCCTAACACCATACAGAAGTGCTGTATGCGAACGTACCGCAAGGCAGAACATCGTCCCAGTTCTTGTGGTCGCTGTCGACATACATGGAAAACATGTCCGTTGGTCTCAGGATGGCATGCAGTGGCAGTATGCAGTGGCAATGAGCTGTTCCACTAAGCGTCATGACGTTTTGAATCACCTGTGCTGTGGAAGCTGTACCACGAGCTGTTATGACTACCACTGGTGCACCATGCCGGAGGACGATGTTGTGGATGAAGAAGTGCGCGACGTGACTGGCAGTGACTTGCAGAAGGACTCTAGTTTCGCAGTATCACGTCAGACAATCAGTCGCAACCCCGATCCAGCGGTTGACAGCAGAAGACTCAGGTGAAGGCACGAGCAAATCCATGCCGATCTGTTGAAATGGTTTTGCTGGCGTTGCAACAGGCTTCAAGAAACTGGCGCTGATGCCTCTCGGCGCTGGCAGTCACGGCACGTTTTCACGTAATGCTTGAATTCATGGGCGAGCTTAGGCCACTAGTACCATTGGCGAATTCTGGCCAAGCTACGCGCGAGTCCCAGATGGCCTGAAGAGGTCTCATCGTGGCAGGCGGACAGAATATCGGTACGCAGAGCGGACGGAAATACAAGATGTCCAGTCGCTGGTGGGTAGAAGTTCTTTTTGTATAACACATTGTTGCAGAGAAAGAACGAATATAGTGAACGAGTGAATGTCCGTGGTGGATGCGAACTGCGGCCTTTAAGGTAGTCAATAAGTTGCCTGAGTTCTAAATCATCCCTCTATTGTTGAGCTAAGTCGGACATATTGACAGCGCAGAGGAAATTACTGTCGTCATTGATATCGCCTGACACCGTTGCAAGTGGAGCGCGCGAAAGACAGGCAGCATCAGTGCGCCTTCGGCCAGATTTGTAAACGATTGTTCCGTCAAATTCTTGCTGACGAAGGTTCCACCTGGCGAAACGTCCTGAAGGGTCTTTAATGTCTGCTAGCCAACAAAGGGCATGGTGGTCGGTAACCACTCTGAACGGATGGCCGTATAAATATGGCCGAAACTTAGCTATCGCCCAGACGACAGCTGAGCATTCCTTTTCAGTGTCAGAGTAGTTTGTTTCTGCAGAGGTTAAGGTGCAGCTAGCGTAAGCGATAGCACGTTCAACGCCATCTTGCCACTGCACGAGGACTGCACCGACGCCGATGCCGCTAGCATCACTGTGCAATTCAGTGTCGGCATGTTCATCAAAGTATCCAAGTAATGGCGGTGTTTGGATACGCCACTGAAGCTCGGAGAAGGAGTCTCTCTGCTCCGGACCCCAAACAAACGGGATATCCTCCTTTGTTAAAGGAGTGAGGGATTCTGCGATCTTGGAAAAATTCTCCACAAAGCGTTTGTAGCATGAGCAGAGGCCAAAGAAGCGGCGCACGTCACGTTTGTTGGCTGGTGGTGGAAATGCGGGAACAGCCATACTCTTTTCTGGGTCTGGCCGAACGCCTTCATTACTACCAACGTGGCCGAGGAACTACAGTTCCTGATAACCGAAATGGCATTTCTCAGGTTTCAATGACAGGCCTGCAGATAGAATTGCAAGTAACATGTGCTGAAGTCGCTGCAAGTGTTCTTCAAATGTCCAAGAAAAAACAACGACGTTGTCTAAATAGACGAGACATGCCGACGAGACACTTGAGACCTGACAGCACGATGTCCATCATCCTTTGAAAGGTCGCGAGAGCTGGCACCTCAAATTTATACAGAGTTACGAAAGCAGTCTTTTCGCGATCTCGTTCATCAACTTATATATCTGCCATTATCCGCTGCGTAAATCCATTGAGGAGAAGTATCGGGCATGTCGAAGACGGTCCAGAGAGTCATCAATGCAGGAAAGTGGGTAGACATCGTTTTTCGCCACCCTGTTCTGTTTGCGGTAATCCACACAAAACCGAAGAGTGCCGTCCTTCTTCTTGACATTTACGACGAGAGACGCCCATGGGCTGGTTGAGGGTTGAATTACGTCTTCGTCTAGCATTTGCTTCACTTGACAACAAATCGACTCTTGCTCCTTTTGTGACACGCGGTAGGTGTGCCACGGGACGTTCGGTAGGGTCCGTTACAATACGGTGTTTGACGATGGAGGTCTGTGTTACTTTTGACCTGGATGCGAAACAATCACTGAACATGCATAAAATACTTCGTGTTCGTTATTTCTGTGGGGTTGAGAGCTCAGGATTTACGTCGACTGCACTGACAACCATGGTGTCACTCTTGACGGCTTATTGCATTGGATTGGAGCAAACATTATTTGTGCCAGGCTGCCAGCAGTTGGGCGCTCGCGCGCCCCGACAAGGGCCTACGTCGCCAACGAGGTGGCCGGTACTCGGCGCAGGTCACCTCTCGCCGTTGCCCGCTCGCTGGGTTCGTGCCTTTTGAGCGCCTCGAGGACATGCTGGACGGCCCAGAGCTGTTGGTCATGATCGTGCCGCCGAGAGCAGCGGCGGGATCGTTCTTCAATCTTGCTTCCTCTGGATTTTTGATGTAGTCCCACAAGATGTGCGTGTGGTCTGCCGTCTTATTCTGGCAGACCCTGCACTTATCGGTTGGTTATGTCTCGGGGTACGTGCGATGCATCAGTCCCGGGCTCGGTGGCGATCCTGTCTAGAGCTGTCTCAGTAGTACCTCCTCCGCTCGACTCAGCCTCGGGTGCGGCGGTGGGAGAGTCCTGCGAGGCAGGCGGTATAGGCCTTCGTGATGTCGTTGTAGTCCGTCATGCGGTCCTTGGCTCTGAACCACGTCGGACGGTCTGTCGCTGGGGCACGGTTGGTTAGCGCTCGCACCGTTGCGTGTGCTGTCTCATTGCGGTTCTCATTGCGTTCCGACGTGTTGCCCCGGTGCGCCGGGAACCACTCGATTCTTACTTTTCTGTCTTGCAGTTTGGCCGCCCGCAGTACGCGCTCGGCCTGCCTGCAGATTTGGGCTTTGGCGAAGTTTCGCACCCCGTGTCTCGAGTCACATAGCACCATGTGGCAATCTACGTCGGCGATGGCCAGAGCGATGGTCACCTCCTCGGTTTGTTCCGCTCCGGCTCTTCTCACGCTCGCTGCGGTCCTCGTTGCGCCGGTTGACGCCTCTATGACGACCGTTGCGAAAGCGTTCCTTTGGTATTCGGCTGCGTCCACGTACCGCGCGTGCTCGTCGTTGGCGTGCAGGTCGATGAGAGCCTTGGCCTTCGCCGCTCTTCTTCCCTTGTTTAACTCGGGATTCATGTTCTTGGATATGGGGTCGATTTTGGCGCGGCGTCAGACCTCATCGGGGACGGGGAGCTTCATCTCCGCCTCGTTAGAGCGGTCTATTCCCAGGTCGTCCAATATCTTGCTCCCGGCTTTGGTCGTTGATAGCCGCTCCAGCTGAGAGGTCCGTTGCGCTTCGGCTATTTCTTCGAGCGAGTTGTGTATGCCGAGTTGTAAGAAGTGGGTCGTGCTCGTTGACTCGAACAGGCCCAGCGCCGTCTTGTACGCTCTTCTGATGATTACGTTGATTCTGTTGCGTTCGTGTTGCAGCCATCTGTGGTAGGCTGCAACGTACGCGACGTGGCTAGTGATGAAGGATTGGACAAGCCTAATTAGGCTCTGCTCTCACATACCAGCATTCCGGGAAGTGACTCGTTTGAGGTGTCGAACCGCATTGGCCGCTTTTGCCCTGAGACTGGCGATAGTTTCGCCGTTTCTTCCCTGCTTTTCGATGACCATGCCTAGGATCCTGATTTTGCCAACCCCAGGGATCACGTTGCCGGATTTGGTTGCGATTCTGATTTTTTCGTATCCGCGTTGTCTAGTCTTGCCTCTGCCGTTGTTGGTAGGTGGGAGTATGAGAAGCTCCGATTTTTTCGACGAACATCTCAGTCCCGTGCCTTCCAGATGGTCTTCTATCGCGTCGACGGCGGCTTGCAGCGTGCCCTCGATGTGGGCGTCGCTGCCGCCGGTCACCCGCAGCGTGATATCGTCCGCGTAGGTGGTGTGCCTGACATCTTCGATGTCCGCGAGCTTCTCGGCCACTCCGATATTACCAGGTTGAACAGCATCGGTGAAATGACCGATTCCTGCGGCGTGCCGCTGCTCCCGAGCTTGCGTTCTCTTGCGTTCTCTTGCGTCTGTAGGTCACCTGCTCGTAGCTCGGCGGTCCTGTCCGTGAGGAAGTCCTGGATGTAGTTGTAGGATATTTCGCCCATGTTGAGCTTGGAAACTTGGGACAGAATCGCCTAGTGCTTCACCTTATCGAAGGTGCTCTGCAGGTCAAGCCCCAGGATTGCCTTGTCGCGGGCGTCGCCGCCATCATCAATGATTTGGTATTTGAGCTGCAGCATCGCGTCCTACGTGCTTAGGTGATGTCTGAAGCCGCTGAAGAAAGTTCAGCAAGCGTAGATCCTATTGCATCCATAATATCTTCAAAGTGAGTATTGGCCGTTCGCTTTGCCAGGTGTTGGTACTAGCCGCTAAGGTTCGTCACTAAAGACTCAGTCATTCGGCGGTTCTGTTGAATAATGAAGGCCGCGGGCGACACAGACTTGCCGAGTCAAGTGCACCGACAAGTTTCCTTCAGCGATGCCGCTACTATTATGGTTGCAGCCCTTTCAACTGCTACGAACATACTAGTTCGTGGCGGGAGTGTCAGAGTGTCATCAACAACACGCAGTCCTGTCTTGCTCGTGTTACTATATTGCAGTATAACTGGGCGTAGTTGTCGGAAAACATTATAATCAGCTCCCGAAGATCGATAACAGCACCGTGCTCGCGAAGAAAATCCATCCCAAGGATGACTTTCCGCGAGCACTCGCGCAACACGATGAACTAAACAACGTATGTTTACTGACGGATTCAGAACCTGGCGCTGCATGTCCCAGTCGACGTCAAGAGATGACCACCTGTTGTCCGGAGGCTTATTCCGTGCCATGGCGTCGTGACTTTTCTCAGTTCGGCAGCTAGTCCGGCCCTCATAACAGAATAATCGGTGCCAGTGTCCACGAGGGCAGTGACTGGGTTGTCGTCGACTTGAATGGGGATGCCTGCGGAAACGCTTTTGTAGTCGACGGCATGCGGCGGTGAAAGGGAATTGAGCGAGGAGAATGTTTTATAAATCCGTCAACAGCGGCCCCACCCCTGGAGGTCGCTGCTCCTAGTTTTCCCGGCGTGGGCTTGGGGTCCTGATGGATCTGCACCCAACGCCATGAGCGCGCGGTAAGTATTGGCCAGGTGACGTAGAACTTCGAGGAGATGGAGATTGGGACTGGCGCCGCGGAAAAGCTGAGGACTGATGGCTCGCCAAGTACTCGACAATAGCTCGAGGACACTCACCATCACGTGGTCGACGTGCGTCTGGGCGAAATCCAGGAAGACCCATCTGGGGGTATGTGCACTTTCGGTTAAGGTTACCTGCGTCACCACGGTTGTGGCAGAGTGGCCGATCGTCTGGAGTGTGGCACACACTGGATTTCCGCACGTCTAGTCTTGGGCTTGCGGAAGGCAGAGGGCCCGAAGAGTACTGAGGGCTCGAGAATTACTGTGTCGGCTGTTACGTGGATGGACTGGACGGACAGCCGACTGCCGGCATAGGAGCTCTTCAGGCTTCGGCGTACGTCAGGAGAGGGGCTGCGGCTGGCGACGCGACCAGTGGTTGTACCAGCTACCTGACCTATTCGCGAACCACATCACTTAAAGGAGTCACATGGTATTAAGGAGACATTGCATGAACTTGTTGCAGCTCCTCGCGTGCAATACTGCGCTCGAGCTCCCTGAGTGTCGACAAATCAGGGATGGCCATGGAAGGCGAGAGAGATGTAAAGTTGCTTGGGCGCTAGTACTGCGACCACCATAGCATACGTTCCATCGTTCTTGCGTCGCTGAGAGACGGTACCTGGTGGGTTGCGCACTAGACCTGCGAACAACTGCTCTTTCACGCCTCGCATCAACAAGCGTCCTTTCTTTTCTTCTGTCACTCAGGAATAGCGCGCCTGAACAGCCGCGACATGTCCTCAACGAACATGGCGGCACTCTCATTTGGTCTTTGATTCCTGGAATTGAGAGCACGTTCTTCTTGCTCCTGCCAGTCTGAACTTCCGTAGGTATTGCACAGCTGGCCACAAAATTCTTGCCAGGTCGGCAAACTAGCTTCGTGGTTTTCGAACCAGATGCGCGCTGAGTCCTCGAGAGAGAAGTAGACATAGCGGAGCTTTTGGTGGGCGTCTTATTCATTCACGCTGGCAACTCGACTGTGGCGGTCCAGCCAGTTTTCAACATCCTCGAACGCGTCACGCGGCGTGTTGAAACTCTACGGAGCAGGCGTAGTGGCGGTCTCTCCAGTCTGTTGAACTGGTTGTCATGGTTGTACCCTTTAGTGAAAGAGGGTCCAGTTCTGGTGGTAGTCCTAGTTGTCGCCGGCTGCGCCGAAGGTGAGCGTTGAAGGTGTCGCGATCGAAGTTAGGAGCTTCCTGTTGGTCGCAGTGCGTGGAACAGTTTACCCCGCACCTCCACCAGTCACATTATTATATATATGACAAAAACTATTGAGTTTAATTTAACAGAAACAAACAGCTGCCATCTGACACCTTCGCTGAGAGTGCGTCTTCGTCGTACTCGACCTCAGCTTCTGCAGAAGCGGCAAATACACTACTACACAGCCAGCTGTTATGCTCGGGGCAATATCAAGCCACTCGTGACAGCGGAGATGATGTCGCTAAATGGCGCGCAGTTCTTACGAACAAAAAGCTTTGCGAGTTCGGTCCTTCATGTTATGGATTAATTAGAATAGTACAGGGTCTCAGCACAATACAGAACAAAACTCACCTCGAAACTCCCCATATGAGCCGAAGTGTGAGCCCAAACGAGCCAGTGGCTTAGCCGAATCTTATCGAAGTTACTTGAAGTACAGACTACTCAAGCAAAACCAGATGCGAAGACATAGCCATATGTTTGTAGAACCGAGCTTGATTTCTCTCGCAAGCATGCGCTTAACCACTAAACGAGGTTTCTGCCGCTTTGGCAGACATTCTCGCAGTATACGAACCATACATATGGCGGTGCGCTTATTCGGAATTATGACTTGCTCATTTCCATCACGGAGAGCTTATTCCAGCAACCGCGCGCGGATATAATGGATTCCCGCTCGGCCGGCTGATTATCGTAACGGGACGAGCTCAAAGTGAGCTGTCGTTCGCTCCGAACAATTCGTTTCGAATCGATGCCGTAAGCGCCTCGTGTCGTCTCTCCAGTCGCGTGCAGTCGATGCTCCATAGTCGCCTGCACTGTTACGGCTGCCACCGGTTGGTACGGGGCATCTGCTTGGAGCTCGAACCAGATTGACCATCGGAGAGGATCCGGCAGGGAAGACAAGATGATGTGAAAACAAATAGCAGAAGTTTAATACATCGTTACGGGTGAGCGGTGCGCTCCAAGTCAAAAAGCACGTAAACGTTCAGCGCGCGTGCCTGCACGCATGGCCAGAGAAGATCCGTCTGTGGCGTCTCGCTGGCTTTCTTATATGCCTCCCACCATCCGGGCAACCGCATTCTCTCTTGCTCCGTGGTAGAGGGCCTTGTCCGCACACTGGTCATTGCACACACAGAGGAATACGGAGAAAAACCACTATCTGGCGTGAAGGGGTCGAATAGAGGACAGCGGAGAGGATTTGCACTGGTGTATAATCCCGTCGCACACACTCGAAGCACAAGTCTTTTTCGTGTTGACGAGTGTGACGATTAGGCACATCGTGTCTCAGGCGCTTGGCATCCGTTTTCTTCATCGCCGCCCACAGTGAACCGTAACTGCACCTACGGATACTTTGTTTTCAATCCAGCAATTACCCGTGTTTTCCGTGCCATTCTCAAGGAAGTAATGCGAAATTCGTAACCGATTTACAAGACATAGTCGCTAATATTGCGGAGAGAGTTGGGACGCGAACTGCCGCAAGCGCGTTAACGCATTCCTCTTGAGCGACCCTGTTTTCAAAGCAGGTAGTCAAGTTACATGTGCTTGTGAGCACCCTTTGGCGCATATAAACATATTCCGTAGAAGCAGGGGAGGCTTGCAGGAGTTGCAATGAAACTGGTCCATTCGAGCAGCTATACAGGCTATCCTGGCGGTTTGTTCAACCTTGGCACCTCATGGGTCAGGCGTGATTATGCTGAAGTACTTGTGTGCAGCAAGCAACTCTACACTTACCACTTTACCCGTATTCCTTTTTCGACTACTCAATCCGCTTTGGGGCAAATTGTTCTATAGCCTAATAGTAAATAAAGTTGTGGATTGGTGAAGGTGTTTAGGTTTTTGTCGAAATTACAAAGGAATAGGAGAAAACACATTGGCAATCGGCTTGTCGAATGCGTAGTACATACTCTCTCGGCCGTACTGAACAGGGACCCGACATCCTCTCACGTATATACCACTGCACCGAAATACAGGTGCGCCGCCTACTTCGTCTTTCTATCTCTCGTTCTCGGCGCTGATTGCTCGTGGCGCTACTGAGAGCGAGCGTGTGTAATGGGCTCCCGCGCGCAGCTACGTGAGGTAATGACGCAGAATACGGGACGCATTAGGCCTGTAGCGCCCGCACGACGCCACGATGGTTCGGAGAGACCAAGTCGGCGCTGCAGGTGCGCGTCGGCGTTGTAATACTGTGCTACGAGTTTCTTTGCAATGCCGCAATGGCGACCGGTTCCAATCCGCACTGCGCCCTCTCTCGAGAGCGCAACACTTGTCATAATGTGGATGCGCAACAGTGCGGGCGAGCCTTGCAACAGCGAGGCCCTGCATGGGTATACACCGAGTGCAGATCGAGAAAGCCATCGCGCTCTGCAGGATTTGAGAGAAAACAGGCGCATCGTTTTTGACAGGGTTGCCGCGCCTACAACGTTACACGTGCAATGCGGAACCCGACAGGCACAAATTCAGCTCCCGCAGCAGAATCCCCCGACTCCGGCTCGGATAAATCGAGGTGTCGTAACCGCTGCACCCAATATTTCGAGACAACGGACGTAGCAGTACCCAGCACACCTACACGCGCCAACGTGAACGACTACGCAGAGTGCAGAACAGTGGCGCTCTCTGACGCCCGAGCTACAACCCGTTCGATTCGACGTTGTCGACGCGGCGCTTGCCGCTGCGTGCTCGCGTGCCCTTTAGAAGTGCGCGCGCCCACTTCAGCGATAATAAAAGGCGCGCGCGCGCCGGAGGCGGCGTGCACGCTTGAAGAAGCGATTCCGTGCTCGCCTCGCGGAAACGCTTATACAGCACGGGCCCCGTATGCTGCGTGTACACGTCGACGGCGTTGGCGCGCTGACTCAGGCAGCGCTGCGAAAGACGCACGCGTCATTTCCGAACGGGGCGGAATTTTCGAGCGCGTATACGGGTGCGGCGGGAATTCGCCGAAATTGTTCGCCCGGCAGTCGTATACGTGACCTCGAGAGGAGCGGCTGGATCTCAGTAATTGGAGGGAGAGATAGAGAGAACGGGTGGATACTAATATCGCCCATAACTTGTTACACGTACGTTCTCGTACGCTCCACGCTCGAACGCATCGGAAGGACAAGGGAGCAGGCACAATTTCATTTATATAGAAAGAGCGACGGGGCATTCGGCGAAGTTCGCTAAAACAAATGCACTATAAAAAACACTGATGTTGCGGGAACTCCGGATAGAAGGACTGCTCATCACCCTTATAGCGTAATGCTCTCAAGCGCTTTGGTATCGATCTGCGAGAGTACAGGGTATACGGCGGCGAAGGAAGAGCATATTAGGACAGATACCAGAGTTTCTTGCTATGAACTCGCTCTGGCAGATATACCACAGACAGCGAGTTCGTAGAAATTGAGCGCGTAAGAGCCGCATCTCACCAAACCGGAGCGCAGGAACACCGGAGAGGAGATAGGACGACCACTGATTACCTTTAAATATAGGGGTGCGCGATTTATTCGGGGTTGCGAATTCGAATCAATTATAGTCTTTGTTATCTATTTGATTCGTATTTGATTCGAAGCATCCGTAGTCGAAATTTTCGAACATTCGTTCCTGACTGAGTGCGCAGGATAAGAACAGTTGTTGGGTGTACAGTTTGCAGAACATTTGAGAAACGTTTTTTTCTTAATCCAACTTGACTGGAAAAGCTTATCCATTCCTGCGAGACCACTGCTCCAAAATAGAATGCTTCCGGAAGTACCGTCGTTACTACGCGGAGCTAACGTGGGTATTAGTAAATTGTATTGGCGACAACTCGGACTCCTCTAATGCAGGGTGCTTCATAATTAGAATGCCCACCAATTCGTTACCAAACACTTATGCGGAATATTGCACTGTTTTCCAGGTAGATGCCACCCTGCTCACGTTTTCGATTCCGTCCAAGAATTTCACTACTTGTACAGCCGTACATCTGTGCCCACGTGCCTTTTAATCGATCATCCAATGCGGAGTAGTGAAAGGACGACCATTAATATTTCATAACATAACGCGTACTATAAAGGGTTCCTATTGATACTGAAATACAGGGCAGAAGAAGCGAAGATGTATTGCTTGATGGGCGAACACAACTTTTCATGCAGAGACGATTCTGCGGAGTAGAAATATCTGTAACCGGTTCTCGTTCACTGGGCGGCAGTAGGTTTTCGATGAGTCGATAATGTGTCCAAAGAGAATCGTTGCGTGGAAACTGCTCAGCAGCAGATCGCGAGAAACGTCATTTGCGCTTTCGGGTCATAAATAAACGGTACCGCAGCAGACGCGAAGGCCACATGCAGAAAGCGCAGGGTTTTTGAAGAATTATTCGTTGAAAGAAGGATAAAACCATGCGATGGGAGCGCAACGTAAAGACCACGATAACAGAGGAAGGGTATACGGGCTCTACGTTTTCGCGTTCTTTTTTACGTGGCGCCAGTAAGAATTACATATAGCGAGCCCAGACATCAACTCGCACGGCACAAGTGCTTCTGGCAAATGATGAACTGTTGAACGTGACATACGTTTCTCGGCAAAGCGCTGGCCTCGTGTAAAGGCAATCCAGCAGTGGTTCTTTCGACCTGCGTAGTTCATTCGTGCTCTAACAGCTTCACTGCAAAAAGAAACAAATCAAGCGCATATATTCAAAGGGGCCCGAAGAATTTTTCCGGGCTGTAGACTACAAATGTCGGTCTCAAAGGTGTCGAGGCTGTATGCCTGAAAAATCGTGGCCCGCCTTTTATCCTGAAACCACGACATGAAATTACATGAAAGCGAGAAGAACGTGCTTCTAACCTGTCCAGCTGATCCCTTACTTATATTCAATCTCACGACAGCAACACTGACGAAGACGACGAGAATAACGACAAAACTATCGCTATAGTCGGTGACAACCTATAAGAATAACAGGTCATACGCGGGCTGTCTAACTCAAAAACAATTTGTGCAGATCTGCCGGTCAATGAGGTTCGCATATTTCCTTGACGTAAAGCGGTTTTGCGTGCTTAAAAGGGCTGTCTTCTCCCTACAAATCAGTCTTTGTTTCACTGGGTTTACGGTGAAATCTGAACAATGTTTATATCAGTGCTAAGCCCAAGATAATATAGTTTAGCTTGAAACAAACAGCTTTTTTTTTCAGTTAGCCTACAGAATTTACATTAACAGAGTGAGGTCATTAAGGTGTGAGCAGACTCCAGCTGGCTCGGCTTTCAGTGGCGTAGGGCAGGCGCACTGTGTTTTTGTGGGTGAAGCACGTATTGAATCCTTAGGCTGTCACCAACTATAGTTAGCTAAAGAAACTCCGCTCACGTGAAACGCGAACCACCTCCTCCTCCCTATCAATGAATAGCCAGCAATAAATGTGGGCCACATCGCCGTCTTTCGACGATATGAGCATCTACACTGACTAGTGTTTGGATCCGACCTGCTGGTACGATCTGTTGGGAACTCGGCGCTGACGCCCGTGGTTGTACCTGGGTCGCAAGCCCCAATGGTAGCGTTGGCCTGGCGGCCTGGGGTACAACTGGAAGCATCCGAAGGTCCCGGCAAAGCATGAGTCGACTGGTAACAACGAAACAACTTGTTTATTTTAACATCGCAAAGAGTTGGCGGTCAGGTTTGACCGAAGTAGAGAGACGGGAGAGCACTTCACTCAACAGAAGAAATCGGAGCCCTCCTTTTGGCGTCCGGGGGCAGCTGTTTTTATACTCTCGCAGTTGAGGGCAAGAAGGAACCCCTCAAAAGACGAGCACGTGAATGTACAATGGGCTAATGGTGACGCACACTGTCGTAGCGATGCCGTAGCACCATGTCGAGCACGATCTCGTAGCACCCTGTCGTGGCGCTGCCGGTCGGACACAATGACTGTAATGAGAAGATGGTCCCTGCTTTGGCATCGCCTGTTTCGGGCATAATGACTGGAACGAGATCCCTGCTTTGGCATCGCCTGTTTCGGGCCCAATAACTGGAATGAGATCCCTGCTTTGGCATCGCCTGTTTCGGGCACAATGACTGGAATGCGAGGATGATCCCTAGGCGGTCGCATCGCCGCAGTCGCGCCTGGAAACACCTGGCGATGAGTGTTGCGGCGACGACGATCGGGCCAAAATGTCCGCCGCCCCGCCGCAGTTGCGCCGGCAAAACCACGTGTCGCAGGCGAAACGCAACAGACCGCCCCGCCGGGGGAAGGAGATCCCGATGGACAGGGGACTGCATCCGCTGTCCGGAGGGATGTCGCTCGATGATGCTCATAATCGAAGTCGGGCGTCCCTCGACGTTTCTTGAGCGCAGCGCACAGAGAAGGCCTTGTTCTCTTGTTCAGGTTCGCACGGGACAATGCAAAGTGACTTCGGGAGAGTTCACATTTTTGTTCTCGTTCCCGGCAAGCGTTAGAACTACGCTGAAACTCAACCGCTCAGTCAGCAAGCACGGCACAACCCTCACTAAGCCCTGCCAGGCTCTTTCCCCTTTTTATACCACTGCCTAGTTCCTTACAGTAGTCTAGCATCACTCAGAACGCGTCCACAAATTGAAAAATTGCACTAGAAAGCATATCATCACTTTGAAACACTAAACAAAAGCAATATGTTAAAAAAAAATCCTGCCTCAGGAAGAAAAACATCAGTAACAAACAATTTTGAGGCTGATTCCTACGTTAGGGGCTTCGACTTAAGCCATCGGCGTTACCGTTGAGACTCCCCTTTTTGTAACGCACCTCAAAGGAATATTGTTGTAAAGCGAGGCTCCAGCGCAGGAGGCGGCCATTTTTGGGAGAGATGGTCTGCAGCCATTGGAGAGGGCAGTGATCCGTCTCAATAATAAACCTCGAGCCGGCTAGATAGCATGACAATTTCTGAACGGCCCACACGAGACATGCACACTCTTTCTCGGTGGCGCTATACGCCTGCTCACGACTGGTCAGCTTACGACTAGCATACAGGACGGGGTGTTCTACTTCTCCATTTTCCCGTTGGCACAGTACAACGCCCATGCCTCGCTCACTAGCATCGCACTGAACAATGAACCCTTTTGTATAGTCTGGCGATCGTAGCACAGGCTGGCTTGTTAGGGCACTCTTTAGGGCGCTAAAAGCTCTTTCCTTGGTCTCGTCCCAGACGACTGTTTGAGGCTCTGTCTTTCTTAGAGCATCCGTCAGGGGAGCCGCGATATCAGAGTACCTAGGGATGTACCTCTGATAGTAGCCGGCGACACCCAAGAACGACCGAATATCGGTCTTGGTGCGCGGTTGCGGAAAGTCTCGCACAGCGGCCACTTTTATTTCAGAGGGGCGGCGACGACCCTGACCAATCACGTGACCGAGGTAGACAACCTCGGCCTGTGCTAACTGGCACTTAGGAGCCTTGACTGTCAAGCCTGCTTCGCGCAGGCGGGTTAGCACTGCCCGCAAGTGTGTCATATGCTCAGACCAGGATGCGGAGAATATCGCTACGTCGTCTAGATACGGTAAAGCGAATTCTTGCTGTCCCCGCAACACTTTATCCATGAGGCTTGAAAAACAGTATGGCGCGTTCTTCAAACCAAAACTCAACACTTTAGGACGGAATGTTCCCATTGGTGAAATGAACGCCGCATACCTACTAGCCTCTTCTGTAAGTGGAACCTGCCAATAACCCCTGACAAGATCTAGGGTGGAAATAAACTGAGCGCTACTAACTTTCTCAAGGCGCTCCTCGATGTTAGGGATCGGATAAATTTGATCCTTAGTGATGGAATTAAGCCTGCGGTAGTCGACGCAAGGACGAGGTTCCTTGCCCGGTACCTCAACTAAAATCAAAGGGGAGGTATAATCACTCTCACCTGCCTCAATAACACCGAGCTGTAGCATTTTCTTTACCTCAGCCTCCATAATCTCGCTCTGGCGGGGTGACACCCGATACGCCTTGGATCGTACTGGCTCTGGGGAGGTAAGTTCTATATCATGAGTAAGTACAGAAGTCCTACCAGGCCTCTCAGAGAACAGACCTTGAAACTCTTGTAATAGCTGGTGTAGTTCGGTTTTCTGCTCAGGCGACAGCGGTGCTTTACTGATAAGGTCACTAATGACTTGACCGGTGTCTTCCCTGTTCGTCACTGAGCCTAGTCCTGGAAGCTCGACCGGAAGCTCTTCAGGAACGTTTACCATCATGCACACCACTGCTTCCCTTTGTCTATAAGGTTTGAGCAGATTACAGTGGTAAACTTGCTGTGCTTTCCGCTTTCCTGGCAGACTTACCACGTAGTTAACGTCCGACAGTTTCTGAACAATTCGTGCTGGGCCCTCCCACTGCACGTCTAGTTTGTTGTTTAGCGATGTACGCAATATCATGACCTCATCGCCCACCTCAAAACGACGGGCCCTGGCTGTCCGATCATAATAAACCTTGGCCCTCTGCTGGGCCTTTGTCATTGCTTCACCTGACAACTCCTGTGCCCTTCTTAAGCGTTCGAGGAGCTTAAGCACGTACTCCACCACGACTGGGTCGTCGCCCCTACCTTCCCATGATTCTCGAAGCATGCGAAGCGGAGATCGAAGCGAGCGACCGTACACCAGTTCAGCTGGCGAAAACCCCGTAGCCGCATGCGGCGCGGTTCTTAACGCAAACATCACTCCAGGCAGACACAGCTCCCAGTCAGTTTGATGTTCAAAACACAAGGCTCTCAACACGCGCTTCATGACGGAGTGGAGCTTCTCAACGGAATTCGACTGTGGGTGGTACACTGAGCTGTGTAACAGCTTTACCCCACACCTTTCGAGAAAAGTTGTCGTCAAAGCGCTAGTAAACACTGTGCCCTGATCTGATTGGATTTCCGCAGGAAAACCAACTCGCGCAAATATGGACAGTAGTGCATTGACTATCTCAACTGAGCTGAGTTCTTTAAGCGGCACTGCTTCAGGGAACTTTGTCGCTGGGCAGATCACAGTCAAAATGTGTCTGTACCCCGTGGCTGTTACCGGCAGAGGTCCCACAGTATCAATAACGAGCCGTCTAAAAGGCTCCGTAATGATAGGTACCAATTTCAACGGCGCCCTTGATTTGTCCCCTGGTTTGCCCACCCGCTGACAAGTGTCACATGTCCTCACGAAATGGTCTGCGTCCCGAAAACACCCTGGCCAATAGTACTCTTGCAAGAGACGGTCCTTAGTTTTCTTAACTCCTAGGTGTCCGGACCACGAACCCCCATGTGACAAGCGCAACAGATCCTGACGATAGCATTGAGGCACGACCAGCTGATCGAACTCCACTCCTCTTCGGTCTAGATACTTCCGGTACAGGACTCCACCCCTTTCCACAAAACGCGCAGTTTTCCTGGCGATACCTTCTTTGACATTGCAGCGCACGTTTTCCAGGCTGCCATCCTTTTTTTGTTCGGCTATCAAAGCCGACCGGCTGACTTTTAGCAACCTATCAAGTCCGTCTGACGTAGGCGCGATGAGCAAATCAGTAGATAGCTCTTCTAACTTTCCCGCGTCGGGCGTTTCCTCTCCAGTATCTGGCGCCTCTAACGTTACAGACTCAAGTTTATTCAGTTCGGGCGTGCTCGGAATATCAGCTTGCTGCGCCTCTGACCCTTTTTCGTTGTTTGATAACGTCGGCCCCGCAACTACCGCCTTTGCAGCGAGCTCCCGAACCTTCGATCTGGTTAAGGCCTGAACACTAGCTTCACCAAACAAAAGCCCCTTCTCGCGCAGGAGGTGATCGGACCTGTTTGAAAATAGGTACGGGTACTGGGGTGGCAGCATAGATGACACTGCCGCCTCCGTCTCAAGCGCTCCGAAAGGTCCTTCAATAAGCACCTTTGCTACCGGCAGACACACGCTATGAGCTTCCACGGCTTGCTTGATCCATGCGCACTCGCCCGTGAACATATGGGGTTCTACGTAAGACGGGTGAACTACATCCATCGTAGCTGCGGAATCGCGAAGCACTCGGCACTCTTTCCCGTTTACGAGGAGGTCTCGCATGTAAGGCTCGAGAAGCTTCATGTTCTCGTCAGTGCTGCCTATTGAAAAAAACACAACTTTTGGTGTTGTTTCCGGACACTGCGCCGAAAAGTGACCCGGCTTCTGGCACGTATAACAAACGCCCGCTCGCCTCATCTCGAACCGCTTTCTGCGTTTGGCTGCCGCCGTCTCTTTACGTTTGGTCGGACTGCTTTCGCTCGCATCCGCACTACGCGTGTCCCCCTTTAATCTCATGGGCGTGAACTTCGGCCTCTCAAACTTCGAGCCAAATTCACCCTTTTGACCGTCCTTAGCTCCGCGAGCTCGACGCGTCACAAATTCCTCGGCTAGCTCAGCGGCTCTAGCCACCGTACTCACGTCTGGCCTATCCAAGACCCAGTATGGCACGTTCTCCGGTAACCGACTATAAAACTGTTCTAGCCCGAAACACTGCAGAACTTTATCGTGGTCACCAAACGCTTTCTCTTCTTTGAGCCACTCCTGCATGTTCGACATAAGCCTATACGCAAACTCTGTATATGACTCACTTCTGCCTTTCTCATTTTCCCGAAACTTCCGACGGAACGCCTCCGCAGACAGCCGGTACTTTTTTAGAAGACTCGATTTCACTGTGTCGAAATCCTCTGCCTCCTCTCTATCCAAGCGAGCGACTACGTCGGCCGCCTCGCCGGGTAACAAAGTGAGCAAGCGCTGTGGCCACGTTTCCCGAGAGAACCCCTGCTTCTCGCACGTTCGCTCAAAGTTAACCAGGAACAAACCAATGTCCTCTCCAAGCTTAAACGGCCGCATTAGGTCAGTCATTTTGAACAATACGCGTTCTCCTGCACCGTGTGCCTGACTTCCATTACGAGCGCGTTCCATCTCTATCTCGAGACGCTTCATTTCCAAAGCGTGTTGATGGTCACGCTCTTCTTTTTCTTTCTCTTTTTGTTCTTTAAGTTCGCGCTCCTGTCTTTTTGCAGTCTCCCTCTCTTCAATAGTCTCAAGGCATTCCGACAGCTCGTCATCCTCAGCCTCTAACTCAAGAATGGCCTTTAGCAGTTCAGGTTTTCTTAGTTTGTCTGAGACATCCAGACCCAACTCTCTTGCAAGCTCCAACAATTTCGGTTTGCGCAACGACTTCAAATCCATGGCTGCTCTGAATGCTGCTTTCTCTACTGCTTACTATTGTCTTGCCGCAAACTAACCCGGCAGCAACGACAACCACAATTACCAGCTCTGTTTCTAACACTAACAAAAAGCCTGGCAAAGCTCAGAAGAAGAAAGTCCCGCACTCACCAAACCTCGCAGGCAGGAATTCCACGCAGTCGTTCCGCTGCAGGCAACCAGTCGTCACACAGGGCTCGTTGCACTGCTCCCGGATCGTCGTTGAGCTGCTCAGCATACAGTCAACTGCATCTCTTCGCTGCTGGCCTCCGTTGTCGCGATCTCACCGCAGGCAGACAGTTGTTTGAAGTCGGAGGCGATCTCACCGCTGCCAACCAGATGTTTTGATCCGACCTGCTGGTACGATCTGTTGGGAACTCGGCGCTGACGCCCGTGGTTGTACCTGGGTCGCAAGCCCCAATGGTAGCGTTGGCCTGGCGGCCTGGGGTACAACTGGAAGCATCCGAAGGTCCCGGCAAAGCATGAGTCGACTGGTAACAACGAAACAACTTGTTTATTTTAACATCGCAAAGAGTTGGCGGTCAGGTTTGACCGAAGTAGAGAGACGGGAGAGCACTTCACTCAACAGAAGAAATCGGAGCCCTCCTTTTGGCGTCCGGGGGCAGCTGTTTTTATACTCTCGCAGTTGAGGGCAAGAAGGAACCCCTCAAAAGACGAGCACGTGAATGTACAATGGGCTAATGGTGACGCACACTGTCGTAGCGATGCCGTAGCACCATGTCGAGCACGATCTCGTAGCACCCTGTCGTGGCGCTGCCGGTCGGACACAATGACTGTAATGAGAAGATGGTCCCTGCTTTGGCATCGCCTGTTTCGGGCATAATGACTGGAACGAGATCCCTGCTTTGGCATCGCCTGTTTCGGGCCCAATAACTGGAATGAGATCCCTGCTTTGGCATCGCCTGTTTCGGGCACAATGACTGGAATGCGAGGATGATCCCTAGGCGGTCGCATCGCCGCAGTCGCGCCTGGAAACACCTGGCGATGAGTGTTGCGGCGACGACGATCGGGCCAAAATGTCCGCCGCCCCGCCGCAGTTGCGCCGGCAAAACCACGTGTCGCAGGCGAAACGCAACACTAGCCTGTTTGAGCTCCTTGGAAGGCACAATGCTATAGGTGCGTCCTCGGGGCTTCGTCGAATGCAGTCGCCCAGGACAAACACAGCGCCAGCTAAAAAAAGAAAGAAAGCGTAGTCCAAGTTGCCCCTTCGATAAGGTCAGCACCGAAGGAGCGCTTCTTGCTGCTCTTCTATCGCGACGTCGTTAACCTAGCGCTCGGAACTTTTCTCATCCGCCTTTGTGGCCTCTGCTCAGAAGAAAGGGAGACGCAATCACCGGAAGTTGTAACAGCTGCCAGTCCTCGCAAAGGTCAGGAAGAGACGAACTCGGCCCGCGTCGCCACCGGCTTCAGCTGTGCCAGAGCCACGGGCTGTACTGTAGCCGCCTAGTTTCCCCTGGTTAAACTGATATCGTGCAGCGCTAACGAAGGTTACAGTTCTGTGAATGTGGTACTTAACAGGAGACTGAAGGAAAATGATAAGCTGCACTATATTACTAAATTAGCTTTCGAGAACACGAAAAAGTCGCAGTTTCGCCCGAAAGGCAATCATCCATTGCGATAGCAAATTAGTAGACAGCTATACAAAAGCAAGGATAGTAGCTTTATCGGCCGTATAATCTTGTAAACAGTCGCTTGCTAACTTACTAACAAAATTAGCAAGCATGGCGTCACGCGTGCACAAGCAAACATCAAGACGGCTGACGCGATAAGCGCGCACATTCGCTATCAAAACACTGGAGTGAGAAAGCGCGGCGGCAGCAGCGAGCGAATGAACCTTCGTGCTGTGTCTCGCTTCAACGCGAACTAAGCAGCGAGTACAGAGCGCACACGAAGCTATTAGCCCTCAGTGTACGTAGACTTTGTGCTCGGCAGATCGCTTTCAAGATAGAGCCCAGGGCAGCCGCCGCCGGAGTAGCATGCTCTATTCCCCTCCTCCCTCCTCCCACGGTGCCTTGCGCGCGACGGAAGACGGCGCGCTTCCTCCCCGATTTCCTCCATAGCACTCGCAAGATTGAGCCGCCATCGCGGGCTCACCCTCGCACGCTCTGTCTCGTACATACACAGCATACGGCGCGCGGCGACGATGTCATCACCCTTGGACTTTATATGGAACATCACGACGACGGTGACGGCAACGGCTGAAATGCACCTGGAGTGTCCATTTAACTGCTAGCAGTGTGTTCAAAGGGGCTGGTTGGTTCATCTTTGGAATAAAAAATGGCTGTAGCTTAGCTAAGGTTAAGCCCAGGATGCGAAGCATACTAGCCTTTATTTTAGTTGTTGAACCACTGTTTAGCCTGGTGAACTGCTGTTGCTTGGCTATATTTGGTTCGGCTAGACGAAGAAACAACTCATGCGTTACTCTGCTTCGCCTTCAAGAGCGGAACGCGACAGCGTTCCCGTCGACCCGCCAAGGGGTGTAAGACAATGGGCTACGGCGCAGCGACTACGCGCCCCGCCTTGGACGCGGTGAGCGTCGAGCAACGCAGCGTTCGGCGCGGCAACGAAATGTGCGCCTGAGCAAGCGACGCACGCCTGAGCCTTAGAAACAGCTCGTTTCTAAGGCAACACCGCATTCACTAGAGGCGCTTTTGTACCGTTTTGAAGCATCTTACTCGTGGCTCAGTGGTAGCGTCTCCGTCTCACACTCCGGAGACCCTGGTTCGATTCCCACCCAGCCCATCTTGCAAGAGTTGAGCCAAAGCCACCTAGAAACAAGCGCAGCTGCTTATATACCGCCGCGACGCCGCGAGCGACGGCGCGAGTTGGAGCCCCGTTTCTCCTCTGTCGTGACGTCACAGTGTCACGTGGTTAGCCTTGAAGGCAACACCGCCGCGCCTGAGGAGCTGGGTTGAGCTCTAGTAATATGCTTCGCATAAAAACAGAAACAGCGCGACACAGGACGAGCGAGTAAAGAGCACAGGACAGAGCGCTGAAAATCCTTTATTTGCAGAAGCAGCCCATAAAGACATAATTGAAGGTGACATCGGTACGTCTGCGTGATGCCACGTATTTCAACTTATTTCCTTGTATCTGAGTCATTGTGCCGCGCTTGGTCGTGCTAAATGTTCTTGAAACTTGCTATCTTCCGTCGTCGTATCACTCGCTCGTCCTGTGTCGCGCTGTTTCTGTTTTTTATACCATATATAATTGCTATCGCAATTTTAAAAAACGAAAGTGCCGCTCTTACTGTGTAAGAGGAAGCTGGCAAGATAGAAAAGACGCAACAGCGAGAGGCGAGTGGCGACGCCCTCTTGAAGCTCCCGCACATGGAGGAAGGAAACTGAGGAGAGGCCCTACCCCCTCCGCGCGCTAGGAGAAAAGTGTGGAGGAAGTGACGTAGTACGTTCTCCTCTTTTTTGCTGGTTTTTTTTATTTCTTTGCCGTAGCGGCCACGCCTTTCGGGCCACAATGGCGGCTTTGTTTTGGTTCTGTGCGCTCACACGTGTTGCTCCGTAGGTTTCGTACCGTGGCAAAGGCGCCGTGCGGGCAGGTTTGCGTTGGTCTTCGTGTTTTGTTGCGCTGCGTTATCTGGACCGTGCTCTCCCGGATGTTGCTGTGGCCAGGTGGGACAGAAGGAACTAAAATTCGTGAAATGAACGCGCATGCAACGCTGTACGCAATGTACCGCGCCACGGCAATGGCTATACGGACGAAGGAATATCCGCGGGAAATTTTGCCCTTTTTTGCGGAATCATGCTAACGTGCTAACGATTGCTTAGTATTGCTGCGGAGCGCGCTGGTCCGAGCAGCACGGTTGTGCGCAACGCGGTGTGGTTTCGCAAGAAATGTAAACAAGAGAGGAGAGCTGGCCCGATAGGCGGAGCAACGCCATGAGCAACGCCAACTTCCGGCTTCACTTTAGCTTCACAAAGAGTGACGTCAGGGCCTCTCCTTAGTTTCCTTCCTCCGTGCTCCCGCATCAGCTCACCGTGACGTCCTGAATTTTTGACGTCGTCGGCTCGGGCCTACGGTTATTTTTCTTCGCAGACAAGATAGACTGCACTGTATTTCAAGTGATACGTTGACGGAAGATAGCGAGTTTCAAGAACATTTAACGCGACCAAGCTCGACCCAACGACTCAGATACAAGAAAATAATTTCAAATCCGTGGCATGACGCGGACGTACCGATGTTCAGCTTACCGCCCGAAATTCAGAAAATGGAGGTTAGGCTTTTACCATAATCAACCCCTTACCGCAAAATTTGCGATAGAGTTTTGAAACAATACTTGATCAGTACAGATTGATTTAGTGTTTCTCTTTCGTGTGTTTAGTGCTAGTGTCCCTTTAAGCCGACGCTAAAGAAAAAAACATGAATGCGATCTACACTGGTGATGTATTTCTACAATACATTATTTGCATTTCTTTGACGCAAATAAATTTTGTATATTAGGCAAGAAAATGACGGCAGAATTTCTGTTTTCAAGTTTGGCACCGAAATCGTGGCACCGCGTTAACGGCAAAGTGTCGTACGTGGCGCGGATTTTCGTAGCGTTAATAATGGTTCTCACTGTACAGTCACGCATTTTGGCAGTTTTAGTGGCGGAAATGTTCTCTAATTTTGCCAGCTTGAATGTTTGCGGGCTCCTCGAAATAATGCAGCTTATGACAATGTTTCTCATGGCGCCATACTTGATGCTCTTGAATCGGTTGGCCTTGGTGGCCGAGTGTACCGGTGGACCCGCAAGTACTTTCACATGAGGTCCTTTCTTGTGCAGGCCGATGAAGGTACGACCTCTGTACTCTACACACACCGTGGTGTTCACCAAGGTGGCGTCTTGAGCCCCGCACTACTCAACCTTGTTCTCGTCGGTCTCGAGAAACACATACCAAGTGCTGTCTATATATCAATGTACGCCGATGACATCTGCGCGTGGACGTCAAGTATAACACGTCCTCAGGTTCGCACTAGGCTTCAAAAAGCGGCGACTTCAATATCGGCGTATCTTGGGGAACAAGGCCTCCGGATTTCAGCTGAAAAATGTGCGCTGGTCGTGCTTACGCGGAAGCTAATGATCACACACACACACACACACACACACACACGCGCGCGCGCGCGCGCACACACACACGCACACACACGCACACGCACACACGCACACACACACACGCGCAGACACACACACACACGCGCGCGCACACACACACGCACACACACACACACACACCCGCACGTACACACACGCGCGCACGCACACACACACACACACACACGCACACACGCGCGCGCGCGCACACACGCACGCACACACACACACGCGCGCGCGCACACGCACGCACACACGCACGCACACACGCACACACACGCACACACACACACGCGCACACACACGCGCACACACACGCACACACACACGCACACACACGCGCGCGCGCACACACGCACGCACGCACACACACACACACTCGCGCGCGTGCACGCACACACACACACACACACACACACGCGCGCGCGCACACACACACGCACGTACGCACGCACGCACACACACACACGCGCGCGCACACACACACACACGCACACGCGCGCGCGCACACACACACACACACATCGAATAAATATATACCAATTGGCAAAACCTCCGTTACACCAGGACGCACGGAATCTTAGGGGTGATCAATGATCGAGACCTCATCTGGAGTCCCCATGTGGCCTACCTGAAGAAACGTCTAACGGCCATTTCACACCTTTTCAAATTTCTTGGAGGGAATACGTGGGGTACGTCAGTACACGCGATGTTACAACTCTACAGGGCGCTGTTTCTCGGGTATCTGAGGTACAGCTTACCTGTACTGAGCAAGACTTGCAGAAGCATCATCCACAATCGAGAGTGCTCAGGCGCATGCACTCGGGATTTGTCTCAGGAGCTGTGATCTTCCCCGAAAAAGGCGTGACCATTCAGTTTAATACTTCTCACCGGACAAGGTCGACTGCTGCGGAGCTTGCTGCACTTCGCAGCGCACTTCACATGATTCATGAAGACTCACCATGAAGATGGATCACATTTACTTATTGGAAGGCAGCCCTGCATTCAGGCACGTACCCAGGATTTTTTTTCGGGGGGAAGGGGGCCCAACAACTCCATCATCATCATCAGCAGCAGCAGCAGCCTGTTTTATGTCAACTGCAGGACGAAGGCCTCTCTCTGCGATCTCCAATCACCCCTGTCCTGCGCCAACCCATTCCAACAAGCACCCGCGAATTTCCTAATTTCATCGCTCCACCTAGTGTTTTGTTATCCTCGATTGCGTTTTCCTTCTCTTGGTACCCATTCTGTAACCCTAATGGTCCAACGGTTATCTAACCGGCGCATTACATGACCTGCTCAGGTACATTTTTTTCCTCTTGATGTCAATTAGAATATCGTCTATACCCGTTCGCTTTCTGATCCAAACCGCTCTCTTTCTCTCTCTTAACGTTATGCCTAGCAATCTTCGTTCGATCGCTCTTTGCGCGGTCCTTAACTGGCTCTCAAGACTCTGCCCCATATGTCAGCACTGGCAAAATGCACTGATTGCACACCTTACTTTTCAGTAATAATGGTAAGCTTCCAGTCAGGAGCTGGCAATTTCTGCCGTATGCGATCCAAGCTATTTTTATTCTTCTGCGAATTTCCTTCTCATGATCAGGGATCCCGGTGATTAATTGACCTAGGTACACGCACACATTGCAGTTGTACTCTGCAGATTTCGCGATAACCTGATTGATGAGATGGATGTGATCCATTGTAAAGTATCTCTTCCTGAAGCCAGCCTGTTCCCTTGGTTGACAAAATCTAGTGTTGCCCTTCACAGTCTTTAGTGGCCGACTGGCGATCCTGATCTCTTGTTCCTTTGCCCGGCTATTTATCATTATCTTCGTCTTCTGCGTATTAATATTCTACCGCACTCTTAGACTCTCTCTGTTAAGGTCTCCAATCATTTGTTGTAACTCGTCTGCATTGTTGTTGAATAGAACAATATCATCGGCAAACCGAAGGTTGCTGTGATATTTGCCGTCGACCTTTACTCCTAGGCCTTCCCAGTTTAATAGCTTGAATTCTTCTAAGCACGCAGTGAATAGCTTTGGAGAAATTGTGTCTCCCTGTCTGACCCCTTTCTCTATAGGTATCTCCCTGCTTTTCTTGTGTAGAATTAAGGTAGCTGTAGAACCTCTGTAGATATTCTTACGCGAAGGACGAGTCAGTAAGACGAGAAGCTATTTACAGATTATATTTACAACAACGGTTGCAGTGCTGACCGGTTAGATTCACAGCGCGAGCCCAGTTCGTACTTCCTCCTCTTTTCTGGAGTGATGGCGCCCACGCGCCTCGTTCAAACAAACAAATACCACACGCATGTAGCAATATTTTCCAAGCTTTTTACGTAAGCGTTCTGTACTCCTTGATTACGTAGTGCCTCTATGACTGCTGGTATCTGTACTGAATCAAATGCATTTGCGTAATCTATATAAGCCACATAGAGAGGCTTATTTACTCTGCAGACTTCGCGATAACCTGATTGATGACATGGATGTGATCCATTGTAATGTATCTCTTCCTGAAGCCAGCCTGTTCCCTTGGTTGACAAAATCCAGTGTTGCCCTTATTCTATTGGAGATTATTTTGGTAAATATTTTATATAATACTGGGAGCAAGCTAATAGACCTATAATTTTTCAATTCTTTAACGTCTCCTTTCTTGTGGATTAGTATAATGTCTGCATTCTTCCAGTTTTCTGGGACCCTTGCAGTCGATAGACACTTCGTATAAAGAGCCGCCAGTTTTCCAAGCATTATGTCTCCTCCATCTTTGATTAAGTCGACTGTTATTCCACCTTCTCCTCCCGATCTTCATCGTTTCATGTCTTGCAGGGCCCTTCTGACCTCATCGCTAGTTATAGAAGAGTTTCTGTATCCTGTTCATTACTGTTTCTAAGTGAGGTATCGTGACTCCTCTGGGTACTGTATACAGGTCAGCTTAAGATTTTTCCGCTGCTTTTACTATATCTTCGAGATTGCTGATGATATTATCCTTCTTATTTTTTAGTGCATACATCATGGTTTGTCCTATGCCAGGTTTCTTTTTTACTGATTTCACGCTGCGTTCATTTTTTACGGCTTCTTCAGTCTTTCTCATGTTATAGTTTCGAATATCAGTTATTTTCGCCTTGTTGATCAGTTTTGACAGTTCCGCGAATTGCGTAACGCTGTGCGGCCGCCAGTCCCATACAACCGCGTAGAGCGCAGGACTCTGCGATCCTAGACGTACTGCGCTCACCGCGAAAGGTTAGAAAAACACCCACATAAGCACAGCAGAGAAGTGGCTAGGTGAGGCGGTTCGACCGATAACTGTAGAAGCATCATTCAAAACAAGTAATTGTTCTCCACTTCCGGCGTCGTTTTCTCTACTTCCTTATTAAATAAAAAGATGTTGATCCATAAATATTCTCATAAACAACGGTTAACTTTTTTATTATTCGCTTTTGCTTGCAGTTTGGTTGTTGCCTTGGCTCTCTCCCTTAGTAGATCGCTTAATTTCTCAACTCCTTGCGATTTTTGTTTCCAGTTGCCAATTTTGCACGAAAGTTCTATACAATTAGGAAAAAACAGACGAGGTAACGGGCGACAGTCATCTTGCTTATGGGTTAAGGGTTATTGCAGGGTTTCATGATGGACTCTCTTTCACATTATTTTATTTCCCACCTTATCTAACCCATATCACGTGTAGATGGTTCCGGGCATCTGCCAGCGTCGCGGCGAGCCGTAACTCAAGGAAATAATGAAGCAAAGGGAAAAGTTAAACGCAATTGGCGTGTTCTCTGGCCGCAACTCGTTCCATGAGAGTACAGACCAGCTGAGTAACAGCCGCATCCCCCTCCTGGTCCCAGGATCAGCCTAAACAAAGAAGGTTGAACTAACAAAAGCAACAGCTATGGGCGTGACGGTTGAATAGATGGTGACAACTGAACACATCTCGAGTTAATTGCGCGGGTGTGGAATCTATGAGAAAACTGTCCTTCACATTACAAGAGAGGCCGATAACTACCGCCATCTAAAAGGAGTGAACAAGGCAGCATAATGCTGACCGATGAACAGCTGCCAAGTCTCAACATTGATCTGGCGGCGCTTTAGGAATGTGTGAGGAGTAGTGGCGTGGGTGGGGATGGGGGGTATGCCACATGATATCGGGGGGGGGGGGAGGCCGGGCCCCCCCGGGCCCCCCCCCCCCTGGGTACGTGCCTGCCTGCATTGTCTGATATCCGCTCTACATCGTGGACCACAAGACAAACTTGTGCTGGAAATAAGGCAGCTAAATCATGGACTAACACAAAAAGGACGTGACATCGCTTTTCAGAGGATCCCAGGCCCCTGCGGCATTATGGGCAACGAACATGCCGATGAGGCTACTATAGGAGGGCTCATGAAAATGCTGGGGAGGAACCAATCCCGCTATCAAGAACCGATGCGGCACCAAAGCTTCGCATACTCGCACGTGATGCAACACGATCCACGTGGAACACGCCAGGTTTTCGGCATACTCGACTGCACCACTTGAACTGATTCCTCTGACTACGCATTCCATCTGGACTTTCCCAAATTCAGACGATTGTTCTCTGCCGACTGTGGCTTGGAGTGTCTTTTACGAATGCATTTTCTCGCCGCATCGGGATGGCTGACAGTGCTGCCTCTGATAGTTGCGGCAGCGAGGAAACGATTGAACATATCCTCTGTCATTGTCCCCGCTACAGCTCCCAGAGACAGGCGCTCGTGACGGCGCTGGCACGCCTCCATGACCGGCCGCTTTCTGAGCAGAGAACCTTGGAGTGCCGGTGATGCGATCTTTACCCCAGATGGCGATGAAGGCGCTATTGAGGTTCCTCCGGTCAAGTGACCTGCTTGAACCACTGTGACACTCACGAGTTCCTTCATGTGTGTGTGTGTTTTCTTTTTCCTTTTTCTTTCTTTAATCTCCTTCTCTTTCTATGTATGTGCATTTTCCTTTATAATTCTGTCTTCCCTTACCCCTTTCCCAGTGCACGGTAGCAAACCGGATGTCTACCCGTTAACCTTCTTACCTTTGGCATCCCATTTATCTCTCACTCACTCTCTCTCTCTCCCCTTAAAAAAAAGAAATGTAACCCTTTTTTAACAAGAAAATGAGCAGCACCCAACACTATCAGATTCAATGAAATGGCGATGAGCTGTGGAATGGAAATATCAAAACGGCGCCTTTCGCGGCCTAGACGAACCCTTCCTTAACGGTAATGGTCACAGTATTGGTACTCCATAACATTACATAGTCACCGTAGGCCTAATATTCATCTTAGGTGTACCTTAACAACTTCGTCGCCTTCTTTCGCTTCCAATAAAGAGAGGAAGGAATGCTGCTTGTCGCATTTTAAGCGAGTACACTTCACAACCAAGACATGTGCTCATCGATGACTCGCACAGAAAGAAAAGGTTATGACGTGCCTTCTCCATATATATATATATATATATATATGCAACATTTCTTTTTTTAGATATAATGATATGAATGAATGAATTCAGCAATGTCTGCCAACACTTCCACAAAACTCCACCGCAACCATTGTGAAGGCTCAGCAGTGGAGGCGTTCTGCTGATGAGCAAGTCGTGGGTACGATTTCAACGCCACCACGTCAGGCGTTCCTATACGAAGAAGGAATGCCCAAACGCCCGAGCACTGAGACTGCAGTACACCTTCAAGAACCTTCCAGGGAGCCAAACCTTCCTACGGCAACTCAATTATGAAGACATAAACCCGCAATCAATAAAAGCGTCCAGCGTGCAGCAAGGCATTTGAATCGCTCCTTTGGGAACGTACGGTGCATCTAAATTCACCCACACGACACCCGACCTCTTCTCAGATGAATCTCCAACAAAGGTTTGGAGCTCGAGTGCTCAGTGCGGCACTTGAAACTCTGATATGGTCTCTATGATATCGTCGACCCTCGACAGATCGATAAAATCAGGCAAACGCCAGGCGTGGTCACGGGAGGACGCACATATTATCTGCAGAGTTTTCAAGACCCCGGTTATAAGGCAGAAATATAACCTTCGGTTCACATTTCCTTTCTTTAATTCACTGATGCCTAGTTCTCGGCTTAGATTACGAACACTTGAGAAAGGCTGCACTATCCTGAACGTGCGAAGAGCGACAACTTACCATCGTAGTGTTCATTGCTGTGAATTAATAAACCCTCAGTGGGCGTAAGACTTATATATGTAATATTAGTAAGCATTTAGTCCCCTCGAACTACTGCATGCCATTGTGTGAAGGATCGTTCGTGCAAAAATTCTGAATCCAGCTCGGGTGGTTTATGTGGGAATTATTTATTATGCAAAAAAACAACACAAGAAAGAACAGGAAGATTCTAATGACCACCCTACGAGCAAACATCACGTATAAGAGGCAGTTTTCGAGGGTCTATTTTTACTTTTCGAGGGTTACCACTGCATCACCACACACGCCTTCAGCTCCCGTCAGTGTTGTCGTCTAAAACAACATTAAGCACACCAGCCAACCCTCCCAAATTTTCTCGTAATGTTTAGGAACATTTGCTCGTTTTACAGTTTTACGAAAGCTCCGTCAAGCTCTACAAAAAATAAATTCTGTTCGAGAAAAAAAAGTTTTAGAAGTGATGAAAGGTTAGGTGCGCAATTTTGTAGAAAAAATGCATATAATAAATAAATTTTCATGGTACCTTTGCAACTAAGCCGCTCTTTTGTGGCAGAAAAGAGCATTACTAGAGGGGTGCTTGCTTCAAGCAATTTGCCAGGCAAGTTCCGCAGAGTTGCTGAAACAATCACTGTGTTCTAAAAATAGCAGGCTGATTTTCATTTTCTACGATTGTTCCTAGTTTTATGATAAATCAACTTTAAGAAGTGCGTATGCATTCCACAAACTGTGCGTGTTCAGTGCAAACTTTAATAAAATACATGCTATCACTCACCCCCTTACCCCCCTCCCCTCTTGTCATGTACACGGGATGTTTACGAATATTGAAGTTCACCGGTTGGCAGCTATGCATTAAGTCGTTGCAAATGGGACACTAAAAGAATAATTAGGCTACATTGTTATATGAATTACTCTTTTGGAATTTCGAGAACAGCGTTACCGCAACAAAAGGCAGAGCAAGTCGAAAATGTCGAGAAAACTAAATATTGCTGGTGACGCTGCCATTAAATTTTCCTGTAAACCTCAACCCAGGCGTCATAGATTTAAAGGGCCCCTCACCAAGTCTGGCCATTTTGAGTTGACGAGCGCAGAGCATACATTATGCTATAACGATCGTGTCTGCAAAGTATTACATCGCTACGTGCCTCGGCAAGATCTGAAATTTCAAACCGAACGCCGTTTTCCCTTCTCCTCGCGGCCACAGCACTTCAACCCGGAGGATGACGTACACGTGCGCCTACGTACACGTGTTCGCGCTGTGACGTCACTTGTGATGACATGTGGGTTCGAGAATTATTCAAGCCAACATCTGTTATTTGTGTAATATATTGCTAGAATAGACGAATTAAAGCTTAGAGAAATAACAAAACACACAAACTGAATGTCTGCATTTCTTGCTTTACCTCGCACCGCAGCAAAAGGGATGTACTTCCGTTTCGTCTGTTTGTGCCCACGTCGTGCAGTCGCGCGCTGTTGCGTACTCCAGGGTAGCGTACCGTACTGCTGCCGAGAAGTAGCGGCGCTTGCCTATCGAAGCTCGACCGACATTACTTATTGGGTAGGGTGGCGTTGTCGGCGGGCTGCAGGCATCCGGTAGATCATGGCGACCAAGCAGGGGCGAGACGATTTGCTAGTGCGAAACTTGCACTGTTTATTCAAAGGTAGTTGAAAGAAAATAAGAAAAGCATGAAGTATGAAGTCTCAAGTAAGAAGTATATCAAAGTACATTTCGGAGCCCCTTAAATAGCTCTCTACAAGTGTGGGCGGGATCTTGCTTCCATCGATGACACGTGACAGGCACGGAGAGAGGGCCCCTCCTCCTGCAATACCAAGCACGGGTAGGAGAGGTCGATCCTCTCATCGACGAATCCGGGGAGAAGGTCGGGTGAATGACCCCTCCGGTGCACGTGGGCTCCGGTTCAGAGAAGGTCGGGTGAATGACCCCTCCGGTGCACGAGGGCTCCGGTTCAGAGAGGTCGGGTGAATGACCTCTCCGCCACGTGGTGTCAGACGCCAACCCTAACAGCGCGTAGACACCGAAACTATAAATTATGGGGTTTTACGTGCCAAAACCACTTTCTGATTATTAGGCACGCCGTAGTGGGGGACTCCGGAAATTTTAACCAACTGGGGTTCTTTAACGTGCACCTACACGGGGGGTGTTTTCGCATTTCACCCCCATCGAAATGCGGCCGCCGTGGCCGGGATTCGTTCCCGCGACACCATGCTCAGCAGCCGAACACCATAGCCACTGAGCAACCACGGCGGGCGACACCGAAACTACGTAATTTTCTAGCGCGTTCCAGCGCGGGATCATGCTCCGTGATCTGCTTGTGTCTGCCTCAGTATTTTGTGTGGCACAGACTTATACCGCTAGTCAGGTGTCCTCGTGCACAGCGCTCAAAATCGTGTGCTACGCGAAGCGAGACAATCGCAACAGCTCGCATGCGACGCCATCAGCGGAAGTACGCCGCGCCTCAAGAAAGCGAGGAGAAAGAAAAGTGAAGGCGGGGCCCGTGACGCATCCGTAACGCGATCCTCAAGGTCCGGTATGGGAGAACGCAGGGAAGGAATTTCACTTTCGGAGGCTAGACGGGGCAAGTGGAAAAAGTGTCTATGTTTGCGCAAAGCTCGCCTACTGAAATCATGGATTCACGACATTGAACTATTTCTATCTCGGCTATTAATGAGCCGATTTTTAAAAAAAATGTGCGGCAGAACGCTCCCTAGAGGACACGTAACCATTTCCAGCGTATAACCAAAATTTCCTATGGAGCCTGGTGAGGGACAGTGTCTGCTCGCCGTTTGTTATTTGTGTATGGGGAAAATAAGAACGTTTGCAACGTAACATTTGAAAGCAAGCTTTTCCCACTCGAGAACGGTCCCGATACAGGCGCGAATATGCCCTACAGTCGATGACGTGATATTGACGCTGTTGGTTCAGCTATCAGGATGCGAAATTTAATTAGGGCGAGTTCGCACAAAACAAGGCCTATAATCAACCAAAAGTTTGTACACAGGATGGGACGTTGGTAAGCAGGCAGTTCGGTTAATTGTGAAAAGCGAACGTGAATGACCAAACGTACGTCAAACGTCCTTGAGTATTTTTTCTTACTTTTTTTTCGCTCGCACGAAATATCCTTCCATGATTTAGTAGCGTAAGGTCGGTACTCTTGGTTACCAAACAGAATCAGCACAAAATAAGTCGGCGCTTTCGAACGGTTTCAAACAATCAAAGATTGTTTAGCGTCACCACGACGATACCTATCTATATGTTTATCGTCACTAGCTCGCGCTTCCAAATAGAGTGTTCCTGTTTTTCGTTATCGCTATCTTCAAGTGATGATAATAACTGAGGGAAATTCTGGTACAGATCATTTCCCGACGATTATCAAAGACAGAAATGACTTTCTGAAGTTCCGCTACCACACCGTGGCACTTTCTTTTTCAAGCGCCTAGTCTCTTGATGACTGTCGGCATCAGTTTCTATAGGAATGATTTTTCTTTATTGCGACAGCAATTATATGGACACTCCATGCGCATTTCTGCCATCGGCGCCGCCGTCGCCGTGAGGTTCCGCATAAAGTCCAAGCGCGATAAAATCGTCGCCGCGCGCTGTATGTGCGAGTGAAGGCGTGCGAAGCTGAGCCGGCGAACGCGGCTCAATCTCGCGTGTGCGAGCGAGGAAGGCGTGCCAGAAGCGTGGCCTCTTCTGTCGCGTGCGAGGTACGGGGGTGATGCGAGGCCGGGGGGGGAGGGGGGGGAGGGCGTTCTTACCCGGCGGCTGCTGCTTAGAAATCGATCTGCGACGTGGCCGAAATGCGCGCCCGCGCGGGCCTCATCTTCGGAGCGGTCTGCGAAGTTCACAGAGTGCGCGTAGCGCCGGTAGCTTCACATGCGCTGTGCTTTCGACGTTTCGTTCTCGTTGAAGCGAGAGATGCACGAAGGTCAATTCGATCTCTGCTGCTGCCGCGATTCCTCACTCCAGAATTCTGACCGTTTCTGCGCTCAGCGAGAGCGGTAATGTTCACCGGTGCGCGAACGACACCGTGCTTGTTAATTTAGTTAAAACACGTGGGTGGGCTAGTTGGTTTGAATCCGTTATAGAATGCGTAAGCGTGACTGAACAAGGACGTAGAAAGAAACAGACACACAGAGACAGCGCTGTCTCTGTGTGTCTGTTTCTTTCTATGTCCTCGCCCAGTCACGCTTACATATTATATCGTCGTTAATTTAGTTAATAAGCGAATATTTACAAGTTTATACGGCCGATAGAACTGCTATCCTTAGTATAGCTATCTACTAATTTGGTATCGCTATCGGTGCTTCGCCTTTCGGGTGAAACTGCGACTTCTTTTCTTTCTCTCTATAGCGTCATTCATCATGAAAACCAGGGCGGGCTCCGCAGGCTCCTCTCCTCACCTTGCTACTTTCGGACACATTTAACGCATCAGGCACATTTAACGCCGTGTAAGGCTAAGAAGATTTCCCACGCTCCTCGATCCATCGCAACCACTCCTTCCTTTGTTCAATATTCGTACATACTACGCGTCACCGACATGATCAAATTTTCGGTTGTCAACCTAATCGCTCCAATGGTATTGTACTCGCTGTTTTATTGGTGCAAATGATATTTGTTATCATTTGTGATTTCCTGAATTGTGCTTTGTATAAATGTATCGTATAAATGTGCCATTTTTTCTTGTATTTTTCTCTCTACTTCGTATGTGTGTAAAACGAACAAATGAATGAATGAATTCAGCCCCAGAATTCTCACTAAAAGCGCGCGGTTACATCTGCTATACGACTTCTCCCTGAACTTTTTCTACAGGCACCCCCCTCCCCGAGCTCACTGCAGTGAACTCGTGCGTGTATAAAGGTGGGCGCGGGAGAGACGGCGGCGGCCCAAGTGGTTTTTACAGCCCGACCGCTAGGCAATGGCTTCGGCCATTCCGTATATACACAGGCTGGTTGAAGATAAGGGTGGGCGCTCTGACTCAGAATCGGCGCCCAGGTGGTCGTTATCGGGGCGTTCTTCCGGCGGTGCCTGCGCCCTCCTTCCGCTCGGTCATATAGGCTGCGCGCCACGGGGTGCTTGGTGCTGGTCGTGACCCAGCGCAAGGTTTTTGGGAAGGAGGGTGCGGGGACGGGAACGGTATAGGGCTGCGGACCCCAAAGAGGGTCTGCCGCCGCCGCCCACTCATCGAAGTAGTGATCTCTGTGTTACGACCGCGGGCGCGCTGCTCTTCGGCCGCTCGCTGTATCGATCCCCGACCGGCACTCGTTACCTGGTGCTCCTCGCGGGAACGCGACGCTGCGCAGTTCCCGGAAGAAAAGGACTCCGGGAGGGCGAGCGCGTGATATACCTTCACCAGAGGGTGAAGTGCGCGGGGTGCCGGGCACGCAGGAGAAACACCACGGGGCGCGCGACGCGCCGTATAGTTGGTTTCGTATACGTTATCGCACAAACCAAGAACGTTCCCTAAAGTTCACTCGCTTCTCTATATAGCTCACTATTTCGCTGTCCATATAAAGACATATAAACGCTTTAATTGTGTGAGGTTGATCCAATCTCTGTAGGAAAATTCGGTGGAACCACTTTCGAGATGACTGTCGGCGGAAATGCGCTTAGCATTGAATCACTATAGCGACACGACGTATTGCCACCGTCGAAACGAGTTATGTATCCTTTAGTCAAGAATCCCAATCGACTGTCGAAAACGTGCGAAATTTGCGTAATTTTATGCAACCCCGCAGGGGCGTCTGCGTAAGCAGGCGTTTGGTGTGTTGCGACACCACGTACCCGAGCACACGAAGGTTGGACTCTCCCGCGTCTAACCGTGCGCGGCTTAGCCGTGTCCGGGGAAAAGGGGATCCTGGAGGTTGAGCCAGTGCCGGGTGTATGGACCTTTACAGCCCCTCGACGGCGGCAACACACTCCTTTGGCCTCGGCTTCACGTAGACGGCACCCCAGGACTGACCCACCCGGGGGAAATCGCTAGTTGCCTTTTCCTGTCTCTCTCTCTCCCTCCAATCTTCGTCTTTTTCTCACTTTCCATCTTTCCTGTCTTCTCCTAGCTTCCCTTTACTTCCATGTTTCCAGGCAGCAAGGGTTAACCTTGTGTGAATAGCCAACGTGGGTTATTTCTTATTTGGTTATAGTGATGACGTACAGCTGGCGTTTGCAGGACCTGTTTTACAGCTCCTGTAGCGTCCCCTCGTGGGGCTCCACGGTGGATGGCTGGCGTTATTGCCGAAAACTACATTTTCTATGGCAAGTTCCTTTCCTTCACTTCCTGATCGCCCTCAAAAAAGAGGGCGCACCGAAGATGTATTCCAGTTCTTTGGACGTCGAAGACCGAACTTTCCACGGTACCATGTCATCCACTGAGAAAAATCCGATAAACAAGTACGAAATTTCTCCCCTTTTCTAGTTTCCAAGTCCTTAACTGATGTCCTTGGTCCAGGCAGCAAGTTATCAAGGCTGGTAAGTGGTGATCTCCTGTTAGAGCTACATGACCAGAAACAGTATGAAAAGTTGCCAAGTGTAGTGTCATTTGGGGATGTTCCATTGACAGTAACTCCACACCGCACTCTGAACACCACCCGCGGCGTTGTCTCTGATGATGATTTGCTACAGCTGACCGAGGCTGAGCTCTTGGAGGGCTTCAGTGCTCAGAACGTTGTCAATGTCAGAAGAATTAAGATGAGAAGGGATGGTAAAGAAATTCAAACGAAGCACCTAATAATCACCTTTGGTTCAAGTGTCCTGCCCGAGTCAATCGAGGCCGGGTACATAGAGCTCCGTGTTAGGCCATACGTGCCAAATCCCCTCCGATGTTTCAAGTGCCAGCGTTTGGCCACAGTTCGCAGAGCTGCCGAGGCCGTCAGACTTGCGCGAAATGCACTGCCCTCCTGGAAGCCATCCTGGAAGAAAGAAAAAGAAATTGTAACAATTAAAGTAAAAGACAATATATCATTTAAGGAGGCACGCAGGCGGGTTTCATACCTGCCCAAGAAAAGCTTTGCCGATGTGACGCGTCAGGGGGCAACGACACAAAGGCTTCCAGTGGCTGTCCGACCCACAAACAGTGAGTCCGCAATTACGTCATCTGCCCCCGCGGCGGTTGCAGCTACCGCTGCTCCGTCAACCGAGGAGAAAGGACCATCGACCCCGAACGTGGGCGCAGCCGAAGCTGCCTGAACCTCCCAGGTCCCTTCCAGCGCTGGCAACAGCCAGCGTAGCCCAATCCCACAGGCAGCCCCATCGACATCCGGGCTGGTGGGCGCAGGGGCCTTGCCCTCCAAGGCGAGGCTCTCTCAGGAAACTTCTCGCTCGCAAGAGCGCGTGTCCGGCGCTTCCCAAGAGGCAATGGAGACTACACCTATCGTCACGGTGCACCAAGCGCCTAACGGGCGGCGAGGTTCCCTCGAACGCTTCAAAAAGGGCAAAATCGCCGTTACAGGGCCTGGAAAGAGCTCTGTAATCTAAGGAATCACTTCTGTTTCTGTATACGCAGCACAAATTTACTTTAAATATGGATACACAAATCATTCGATGGAACGTCAGAGGTCTTCTTAGAAACCTTGGTGATGTGCAAGAACTCACCCACAAACACAATCCAAAAGTACTGTGTTTACAGGAAACACAATTAAAATCCAAACACACAAACTTTCTCCGAAAGTATATATATTCCTCGATATCGAGAAGGCGTACGATACAACCTGGCGCTACGGGATCTTAAGAGATTTGTCAGAAATGGGCATTCATGGTAATATGCTAAACCTAATAAAAAGCTACTTGTCCAACCGTACTTTCCGGGTAAAAGTCGGCAATGTGCTGCCACGTCCTTTTACACAAGAAACTGGTGTACCCCAGGGAGGCGTGCCCAGTTGCACACTCTTTATTCTTAAGATGACCACACTTCGTGCTTCCTTACCACCGGTCATTTTATATTCCGCCTACGTGGATGACATTCAAATAGGTTTCAGATCATGTAACCTCGCAGTGTGCGAGAGACAGGTACAGCATGGTTTGAACAAGGTGTCAAACTGGGCGGGGGAAAATGGATTTAAAATCAATCCTCACAAGAGTTCTTGTGTTCTGTTTTCAAGAAAGAGAGGCCTGGTTCCGGATCCTTGCTTAGAACTGTGTGGACAACAGATACCTGTAAACAAAGAGCACAAATTTCTAGGTGTTATGCTTGACAATAGACTCACGTTCGTCCCACACATTAAACATCTTAAAGAAAAATGTCTGAAAACAATGAACCTAATGAAACTTCTGTCGCAGACTACGTGGAGTAGTGACAGGAAGTGCTTAATGGATCTCTGTAAGAGCCTGATTCGGTCACGATTACATTATGGTGCCGTGATCTATGATACTGCCGCCCTGAGCGCGCTAAAGATGCTAGACCCTGTTCACCATCTAGGTATCCGCTTAGCCACGGGCGCTTTCAGAACAAGTCCCATTGAAAGTTTATATGTAGAATCAAATGAGTGGTCACTTCATCTGCAGAGAACATACATCAGCCAAACATATTTTCTGAATGTCCACTCTAATCCTCAACATCCGTGTTTTAATACCGTTAACGATATGACATCTGCTACACTCTTTCGCAATCGTCTCTCCGTAAGACAGCCTTTCTCGCTGCGTGTGAGGGAGCTTAGTGAAGAAATGCATGTCCCACTCCTCGAGCTTCGCCTAATGCATCCAGCCAAGCTGCTACCTCCTTAGGAGTGGCAGCTGATACAATGCAATATATATTTCACTCAAGTTGCAAAGCACGCTCCAGAGATTGAAATCCAAATGCATTTCCGGGAACTCCAGTACAAACACTCCTGCACGGAGTTCTACACAGACGCATCAAAGTCACACGACGGGGTGTCCTATGCAGCCGTCGGTCCATCCTTCTCGGAATCCGATATACTGCGTCCGGAAACTAGTATGTTTACGGCTCAGGCCTACGCACTATTGTCGGCTGTGAAGCATATCAGGAAATCACAACTCCAGAAATCAGTTATATATACGGATTCCCTTAGTGTTGTGAAGGCCTTGATGTGATTCTGTAACCACAAAAATTCGGTAATTAATGAACTCTATTCCGTTCTGTGTAAAGCGTATATAGGTAAACAGCATGTCATCATATGCTGGGTGCCAGGTCATAGGGGCATCGAAAGTAATGTTCTGGCGGACCAGATGGCCCCGCCAGTTGCATCACATTCTGTTAATCCCACCGCTGCAGTCCCTGTCACAGATCTGAAGCCCTTCTTACGGAGGAAACTACGGAACCACTGGCAACGCCTGTGGGACGCGGAAACGAATAATAAGCTCCACGTGATAAAGCCACAGTTAGGATTCTGGCCCTCTGTAACAAAATCACGCCGAACAGATGTCCTATTCTGTCGTCTCAGAATAGGACACACATTTGGCACCCATAATTTTCTACTCACCGGAAATGACCCTCCAACCTGTGGTAGATGCGAGGAGAGGCTTACCGTCCTCCACGTCCTCCTGGAGTGCCGGAAAGCCAAATCTGAAAGAAAGAAACATTTTCCCCTAGCATACCGGCAGCACATCCCCCTTCATCCAGTAATGTTACTCGGCCCAGAACCGCTATTTGACACCAACGCAGTCCTAAGTTATCTGAAAGATGTTGTGTTGCATGTCGTTAGCCCCACATGTTCGTAGCGTCTCCTCTCTTCGGAGGATGCCGCTGTGATAGTTCTTTCGTATAGCACATGCCTCTAGACCCTTGTGTTTCAAGGGCTCTGGCGAGGCAGCAGTGCTTCAGGTAATTTTACCATCTCATATATTCTCTATTTTGCGTCATTCTTTTACGATGGATTTTAATGCTCATAGAACACGTCATTTGACATCGACATAATCTTATTACAGAAAGATATTGCGCACTCCAGAGCGACTATCTTTAAGGCCCCTTTACAGCCACGCCACACCAACTTCATAGAAGCCATACCTACATTGCAAACTCATCACCTCGGACCTGGCGCTCTTTGGCCATATCTGGCCCTTGCGCCAATAAAAACCATTCATTCATTCATTCATTCATTCATTCATTCAATTTTATGCAAATGTGCTGGGGACACCACAGAAACCAAGGTAGGAGAATGACTGTTCATTTTATTTAGTGATCCATCATAATTACATACTAATTAAATATTCATTTATCGCACAATTACGTTTCTTCACTAAAAATATTGAATCACCCGCTCGAATGACATGCGCAGGTTAATTATTGGGTGAAAGCATTGCAACAAGGGAAAAAAAAGACCTTTCGCAATTACTATACCGGAACGCCCCGTCAAACACGACAGTGCCTTCCCCAAAGCGGTCGTCTGAAGTGATGCGCTTCACTCATAAGTGAAATGGGTGTACCTTAGGAAAGCGTAATTATAAATTTACTCGAAGCTGAATGTTCTTTGTCTATCCCTGGCAACTTCTGCATAGAATTGCAGAACGTGCACGCCGTGACTAAAGAGGATGTACAGGGTGTTTCAGCGAACACTTTCAGAATCTCTTAAAGGTTGCCTGTGCAGGTAGCACAATTCTAGTTCATGAGATGGTCTACCCGAAGAGGCGGACATTACTTGCACAGAAAGTTGAAATAGATAGTCGACTAAGTAACAGAAATTCACTATTTAAGTTCTTAACTAATTGCATTGACGTTAATGATATAATTGTGTTCATTACTTGCATATGTGTTTAGATTTCTCGAACAAGTAATGTACGCCTCTCTGAACAATCCAGCTCAAAAATTATATATATATATATATATATATGTTATCTGCAACAGGCGATTTTTTGAATTCCTGCAAAACTCAAAAATGATCAGCCCGCATATCGCATCGTCAGAATCAACAAGCACGTTTGGCATTACATTGTACGGCACTCGTTATGAAACAAGAACACGAGATCAATTATGTGAATAATGACATAAAACGCATGACTTATGGCAGAGCATTAGACGGAACCAGTATAGAACCGAAACATGAAGTTCTACACACACTGCGAATCGATGAGGTGTTTAATTACAATGTGTTAACGAATGATTATTTTACTTGTGAATGGAAGGTACCGAATAGTAAGAACTTTAACGAAAACTGAAGGATACGCTAATCCTTGTGCGTTTATAACTATGATAAAGAAACGCGTGATTACTATCAGGCTAAAATATTTGATGACCTCCGTGTCGACATGTATCACAAGCTTTAAACTAGAAATGTTTAGAGAGATTAGGAAATCGTGTGTACGTTCTGGCTATTATCAGCGAACAGTGCTTTTACATCGACCGCTTGTTTGCTTTTTGTAAATAATGTTAATGTGTTATTGTAGCATTACGACGCGCTGCGCATTTACCATGAACGGCTTTCATTTTCTGAGAAATGTATAACGCGATAACTGATTTAAGCTTTTTTGTTATATATGTACGATATTAAGATGTTCCACCGGCACCTGGTAGCCTAACAAGCCCTGTCTGCTTAGAGTGACCGAAAACTTCACTGTGTGATGAAAATTCGGATGAGGTGTACTGTAGCAATTGTCTTGTGTTGCATCGTATTCTATTGTATTGTACATAAATTTTTTTTGGATCTATTTGGTCACAGTTGCCCTTGTGCTCCACAGCATTGTATTTATCAATCAGTTGAGAAAAGCGTTCCATTGAAATGGCCGATCGTCGTCGTCGTCGTCGTCGTCGTCGTCGTCGTTGTTGTTGTTGTTGTTGTTGTTGTTGTTGTTGTTGTTGCACATCATTCTTCCTCGTCCTCCAAAGGCAGTCAGTGATCGAGAGTCGCTGAACGGTTATAAAGGGGTCCAAATAAAAAAAAAACGGTAGTGGTCTATGAACACTTGAATGAATCAAACAGACAAAAGATGAAAATTACTTTCGAAATGAATAACTCTTATCCCCAGAGCGTCGCTGAAATGTAATCTTGAACCCTGTATGTTGTATGATAGAACCATTCAAGAGATAAGCAGTAGCCGGCGCCTTAAATTGTGCGCTAACATCTCCTCATATGACATAAATAAAAAAAAAAGTCGACGCGTGCAACGAGAGCTATAGACAAGGCGGTCACCGGGCGCCTGAGAAAATGTGTGCTCACAAACACCTTACAGGAAGTGACGCAAACGCAAGCACGAACCTATCACGAAATCGGCATGCATCAACAGCACTGGAAAACTCTTAGCACCTCTCCGACGCAAAAGTCCCATCGGTGCCTCTGTTCGATCGTAACAACAGCGGGGGAAAATGACGTAACCGACAAATAATCTCGTTCAACGAGGCCGCGTGCGACCACACTTTTGCGCAAGCAGAAAACTTTTACGCGCGCGTGCTTTCCATGCCCCGTACATCACTGACCGTCGCAAATATATCGCACGGTCCGTTTACACCGCCGCACCAACGAGACCGGCAGTGACGTATCGCGACGCCAGCAAGATTACGCCGTCTTTCATGGCGTCGCAGTTTACACCGGCACGCAGGCAGAGAAACAAACCGCGCAATACGACCGAAACCGACGGTCATTATTCTCTTTCGCGCGTGCGGCGCACATTCCTCGCGTAATTGTGTCGCACCGTTGCTATGTGCATAGCCACTTTGCTCTTTCCTTGGAGGTGGCGCAACACATGACATAATGGTTCGTTCCAACTTAATAATTCACGTTCTCTGTTCGTTCTCCTTCTCTCGCCCAGCGTATTTGTCTTTGCTTCTTCTTCTTCTTCTTCTCGTGTTCACTTGAAGACAATCACGATCCAAAGCGGTACACAACGACCACTTCCAGCCTGCAGTGCGACGAAGCGCGGCGCGCGGGCCTTTGTTTCCGTCGTCTATGGTCACGTGGCGGTGACTCTTTTTCTCGATTTTTCTCTTGCTCCCTATACGCGCGCTTCAATTTACTTACCGGTTCGTGGAGTGGCGCAGAAATTAATGTTCTTCTCTGCTATAGTGGATTTCTTTATTTCACTTTCTCGCGGTATATATATATATATATATATATATATATATATATATATATATATATATATATATATATATATATATATGTGTGTGTGTGTGTGTGTGTGTGTGTGTGTGTGTGTGTGTGTGTGTGTGTGTGTGTGTGTGTGTGTGTGAATCGTGGTATACACTCTGGTTTGCTTTGAGCCTACACGCACGCACGCGGCAACGCAGGCGCTCGTCGATACGAGGCCACAGGAGAGGGAGCTGCGCTGTATCGTGTATGCGCGACGCATGCAGCCAGAAGAAGGCAAACAAATTTATCGCCATCTCACCAGAAACTACAACGACCGAGAAGCGCCGAAAATCCGCGCAGAGGCGTGCGGCGTCGTACGAGGCCCCCGAGCGGACGCGATAAGAGCGGAGAACAGCGATGCGTGAATGAAACACTGGGCTGCGTCCATTGTCTTTCGCCAGTCGAAGTAAAAATAAATGAATGTACTATAGGTAACAAAAAAAAAATATTAGCGTTCGACGCTGTCTTCAAACGCGGGCGGAAGGCAAAATAAACAGAGAGATGTGTGCCGGTGAAGACACCATGCAGTGCGTTATTCTGCCATAGATGCGAAAGCTTTTGTGACGGTATCGTCCAACCGAGCGAGCGAGCGCGCGAGCCAACAAACAAACAAATAAACAAACAAACAAACAAGTTGTCATACATCAACGTATACTCGGAGTCAACCTGCCACGTTAAGCGCTTCGCTCCGGAGGTAATTGTCATTCTATCCCTTTAATTTATACTTTTGCCTCCACTAACCTCTTTGTTTATACATATTTTATTGTCCCCCTTCGCTCGCTATTTGGTTAGCGTTCGGGCGTCCACCATGGCTTGTGGCGCGTTGTTTCGTTTTTAGGGTGGCCATCTTTTCTTCTTGGGCTCGTTTAGGTCGCGTCAAGCTCCGAGAGAAAACAGGGTTCCTATACGACGACTTGAGAAAAGAGATGGCGTGCTGACATTAAACAAGGCTAGTTGAGCCTTCGTGTTGGCTTGGAAATCTCGCGTTATATAGACACGACGCGAACGGAAAGATGCGCAAGTTGTGTAAAATGCAACTGATAAACGAGAAGAATCAGCGTAATTACGAAGGAGCTTGATTTGTTTGTTAGTAACAACCTTCTCTTCGCTTCGTATTGATGTAACGATTATGGTGATGTGTGCTGTACAGGTAATGACATTTTTGGTCTTTCACGTGAGGAGTCTTTCAAAAGAATTAAAGTTTTCTCGCAGCTGCTGCCATATTTGCGAACGGGGCAGGACGTAACAGAGACGGCGACGTCATAACGCACGGCCTTCCAAGAAAACACAAATCCGCCCTGATGGAATATTCAGAACGGAGGAGAAGGAAGCAGGAATGGACGGAAAGACAGGGAGGTTAGCCAGTTCTCAGACCGACCTGCTACCCATGCTGAGGAAAGGGGGTAAGTGGAATAAAAGAAAAAAGAAAAGAGAGATGTCACAAGAAAGGGAAATAAGGAAGGAAGAGCAAAAATGAAAGCGAAAAAGGAAAGGAGAATACAGCACTGCTTAAAGTATGTCTCTAAGTACAGTCCTCCACAAGAAACGCAACAACGCTTTCAATGCATTCTGTGCTGATGACGTTCTCGGCCAGTGTCCCAGGACCTTTTCCTCCGACAAAGGGCCTCCGTCAAGACTATCTATAGCTCTCTTCAAAGTTCTTTCCTTGGCGCATACCGGGATAGAAGGGAACGTGAGAGCAGACAGTCTAGTTCGCGAGATCACATACCGAGCTGGACAGATAGAGCCTCTCGAGAACTCTACAACGGTGGAGCCGACGTGTGCGGAAATATTAAACTACCATAGAGGGCAGAGAATCAAATATCCTCCGCCACACACACTACTTACACAACAGGAAGCAGCCGACTGGAGAAGGCTACAAACCGGGACTTTCTATAATCTACACATACTAAGTAAAATGTACCCGACACAATACAGAAACTCCTGCCCATGGTGCGGAGAAATACCAACTCTTTACCACATAACATGGGAATGTAAGCATAACTACACATTCCATAAACATAAAAACCCGAGTGCGGAGCAATGGGAGGGCCTGCTCACCAGCTAGCAGCGAGCTCACCGCCCAAAGGGCAATGCTGCAGCACGCGTGCGAAGTGGCCAGGCTCAGTGGAGCCCTGGAATAGGGGCACACCCGTGCTGAAGAGCCAGGCAGCAAGCGCAAAACGGCTCACCGTTAAAACCCTTGATAGGATCAATAAAGTTTCTCTCTCTCTCTCTCTCTCTCTCTCTCTCTCCTTGGCGCACTGAAGCGGGGACACTCACAGAGAAGGCGGGCGATTGTTTCCTCGCAGCTACAGTTATCGCATGTAGGGTTGGCCATTCCGATCCGAAATGAGTACGCATTCTTGAAAGCCACGCCAAGCCACAAGCGGCACAGAAGCGTCTCCTCAGCTCTAGTTAGTCCTGAGGGAAGGCGGAGCCGTAGATTCGGATCCAAGTTGCGGAGATCATAGAGTTTCCTACAATAATATGGCGGAGATGAGCGTTGGTATATTCCTCCGAGTTACACTGTGAAACAGTCGGTCTGCATCGGTCTGCCTATATCCGGATAATGTGCCAAGGTTATAGTCGAAAAAGCTTGCCGATAGCACGTATTTGCTTCAGTTATTCCTGCGGCTCTGAATTCATTACCTGCGCACAGTGAAGCACCGCCACCTTTTCAAGAACAAGTTGTTGTTGTTGTTGTTGTTGTTGTTGTTGTTGTTGTTGTTGTTGTTGTTGTTGTTGTTGTTGTTGTTGTTGTTGTTGTTGTTGTTGTTGTCGTCGTCGTCGTCGTCGTCGTCGTCGTCTTAAAACATGGTTCGTACCCCCGAGGTGGATTGGCCACACTGTAAAGAATGAAACGAACACCCAACAACATACCAAAAGGGTTAAGGGCGAACATTTAGAACGAATCATTTGGCAATTAGCTGACAACACCAATTTTGTGAGTAACTATACATCAAAACAAATAAAAAAAATAAATATTAAACTGAGAAGCCAAGGAAAAAATAATAACAATAAAATGAAATGTACCTCGGTCTGTAGCCTAGCAGCGTAACCTCCCGGATGCTTCAATGAACTTGCCCAGAGCACTAATTATCGAACCATGGCTTGTGCCTAATTGACAGGCACCAAAAGACAAAATGTTTGATGTAACTGCTAAACCTAATTTTCTAGCTTGAAAAATGAGGAAAATTTTGCGGAAAGACGAGAAGCGGCGGCAAAAAAGAAAGAAATAGTCTGGTTCATTACAAAAAGAACAGAGGTTAGTTATGAATAGACCAAATCTATGAAGGTAAATATTTAGGCGGGGAACTCGACAGTGGAAACTTACTAACGTCCCCTCGCACTGGCGTGAAAGGCATTTTCTCGTGTTCCCCTGAAATTTTAGGTGTTGAAAATAATGTACAGAAAGTATGGACGATTCATTACAAGTCAACAATAAAAGGCGTTTGAATCTGGCTCCTGTTATAGAAAAGAAATCAGGAAGAACATTTGAGACCGGACCATTTAGCGATGACGATGCGAGCGAGTCAGCTGATTCAATTAAAACGATTCCACTGTGTCTGGGGAGCCAGACAAAGCGGACTTCAGACAAATTGTCTGGGACAAGAGTCGAAAATATACTCAACAGGTGTGACAATTTGTGGAGCACTGCACGCAACTTCGTCTTCATGCGCTGGAGAGGGGGACGCTGGACAGCATGCAGGGACGCCACCACTCTCGCGCAAATTTCCGCACAAATTACCAAGCGCCGAGGCTGTGCGATAGTGCAGTGCTTTAGGGCGTCCGCCTCCTAACTGCTCACTGACGCCAGGACATGAGTTCGAGTTGTGGTGACAAAGCGTCGTTTCACTTCGTCCTGTGGCGTGGGGAAAGAAGAGGACAAGGAGACGGCCTGACGCCGACGACACAATAACCACGACGATGGCGCGTCGGCGTAGCGAAAAGGGCGCACGGACGCATCGAATTGAGTTTCGGGCTTTTGACGGACTGTCGCGGTAAAAACGGCCGAACGTCGTCTACAATAGTGTCACGTTACCTGCCGCGGTAGCTAAGGGATGTGGCGTTTCAGGGCTCGAGATCGCGGGGTGGTTCCCGGCCGCGGAGGCCGCATTCCCATAGCGGCAGCTAATGCAAAGACACTCTCACACCGTGCATTGATTGTGTGAATCACGAGGATAAAATAAATCCGAAGTCCCCCGCTATATACCACGTCTGTCGTCATCGGATCGTGTTGTTGTCACGTTAAGCCCCAGCGTTTAATTTAATAGTGCCAAATTGTAATACGATGGGTGAAGAAGAAAACAGCTGCCGAAAGTGTGACTTAGGAATGTAACTCTTCATTGGGGGAACTTGCGCCCTGAAAGAGATGTAAAACTGTAATCACAACGGTAGCAGCAAGCACAGTCATTGGCCTTCGAATCTTAACTCAGGAGTTAATTATCCGTCTGCTACTTATACGTACACATACATACGTCACGGTAAATACCATAGTAATCAATCGCGCTTGCTCACACTCGAGCATGTAGAAACAGTACATATTGGCTTGGTGCACGCACTCTGACTATACAAGACTTAATAGCTACAGAATCGGTCACGACATTCAAGAAAATTTCAAGTAGGGTAGGCTGGTCTTGCGCCGAACAATAATTTAATAAAGAGCGATAACCCAGTTAAAGAAGTCGCCGTCTCGAGCGAAAGGCGAAGCATCAATAGCGATCTGAGCGAATCAGCAGACAACTGCACGCTGTCAACACGCTGGATTGAGGAAGCGCGGCGGCAGTAGCGAGCGAATTGACCTTCGTGCTGCCTCTCGCTTCAACACGAACTAAGCCGCGGAAACAAGCGCACACAAAGCTATCAGCACTCGGCGGGAACTCTGTCCCATTGCAGATCGCTTTCAAGAGAGGGCCCGCGCGGTCGCTGGAGTAGAATGCTCCCCCCCCCTTCTTGCGACGGAATACGGCGCACTTCCTCCTCGCTTTCCTCCCTAGAGCGCGCGCAAATGAGCCGCCATGATCGGCTAAATAATCGTACAACTAAATTTAGTCAAAATTAAAATTCTGGTGTTGTACGTGTTATATAACCGCGATCTGATCATGAGCTACGCGATAGTTGGGTGTCCAGACTAGTTTTCACCACCTGGGGTTCTTAACCATGCATACCTGCCAACCTTTACGATTTTATCATGAATGCCTGATATTTAGTGCCCGTTTACGATTGCCGTATCGACACAACCATTTTACGATTTTTCATATTAAGGCAAAAACAATTTTTAAAAATTTGCAACTGCAATATCAATTGCGATAGTAAATAAGTAGACAACTATACGAAGTAAGAATAGTAGTTTTATCTTGGAAACATTCGCTGACAAATTAACAACCATGGTGCCAGCGTGCACAGGCAAATACGAACACATCACACTCGATCACCGCTTACACTCGCTGTCAAAATGCTGGTTGGAGGAAGCGCGGCAGCAGCAGTGAGCGAAATTATCTTTGCGCTACCCATTGCTTCAACGCAAACTGAGCGGCGAGAGAACAGCACGCACAAAGGTATGAGCCGCTAGCAGATCGCTTTCCAAATAGGGCGCGCGCGACCGCGCGCGGCGGCGCAAAGTGCGCACTTGCCGCCGGGGGGCTTTAGCCGCCGGTGTAGAACCCCGCCTCCTCCCTCCCACGCTGCTCCCCTCTTTCCTGCCTTGCGCGCGCGAGATTGAGCCACGATCGTCGGTCCCCTTGCGCGCGGTCGCGAAATATGCGGTTGCTGCAAGAGAACAACGCCTCTCCCAATCCCCACAGCCTTTCGCGCAACGGAAGACTGCGCGTTTCCTCTCTACATGCTTCCCTCCCTTGCGCGCGCCAGGCTGAGCCGCGATCATCGGCTCCCCTCGCGTGCTTTCACACGCAGATACAGCATACGGCGCGCGGAGATGGTGTTATTGCCCTTGGACTTTATACAGAACGTCAGGGCGACGACGGCTGCAAAAGTGCGCCTGGATTGTCCATATAGTTGCTGTCGCAACAAAAAAAGAAACACAAATGCAGCCGCTGAGTGGTGTTTTATGGTCGAAATGGTCAGAACTATTGATACGGACGTTCTTGTTAATATAGAAATGATAAATTTCAAAAACATGTCCGATTCTCAGCGCCACATATCATCGTTGCTGCGACTATACACAGCAGATGTCCTTGTTCACAGCATCCTTAACGAACAACGTCAGCGAGTCTTTAACGAACAGTGAACATATCAAATATTCAAATTATTTTTAGTATTTTTCAGGAAACTTCCGCATTTTCTACCTTCCACTGTAGTGATTTTTGAATTCTAAGATTGACACATGCACCTAGATATAAGTACGTTTTTTTGCATCTCGCCCACATCGAAAAGCGCCCGCCGAGGTCGGGAATCGAACCAGCAACCTCATGCTTAAGCAGCACAGCGCCATACCCCCAAGGGCTATTCGGCCGCTTAAGGGCGGGTTCCGTATAATTACTATCGCAACAATAGTTGCACCATTAAAGATCGCAAAGGTTTCAAAAGCGGCATCCTTGGAGCGGCCGATTCGATCGAGCGGCAGACCGTTGCGCGAACACGGCACTCCTTGCGGCTTGCTGCGCTTTACCCCGATTACTGCGCCACGCGGGAATTACAAGGGGTATATGCTTACGGCCAACATTAACGATCCCTTATAAGCGTGCGAGAAAAAGGGCAAAAGAAAACACGTAGAAAAGTAGGGACGCCGACGTAGCGCTAATTCAGCGCAACGCAGCTCGCCCAAGGCGAGGTGAACCAATATTAAAGCGCTTCGTGGCCGCCTATGCGTTTCACGCAGGAAACAGGTGCGTCGGCTTCTATATTTGGCAATGCCACTTGTACACGTCACAGAAAAAACGAGCAGCCAATTACCATCACTTCTTTTTAATTTGCAATTGATTACAGTTGCCAATTACTGCCCCACAAAAATAATTAAGCCATTACTAAAAAGTATATAACGTTGCTTTCCACCCTACCTTTATTAACACTGCACAAATACAGTAAATAGAACGAACTGGTCGGGCTCTTTCAATGCGTCCTCTGCCGCCATTTACGCGTTGATATCTTCACTAAGGGTTGCTTTTCAAAACTTTCTTCCGTAAACTTTGCTCGTTTTCTTGTGAAGACATCTGCAGCGACACCGCAAACTCGCTCGATCGATGTACGCGCTGGAGCTAAAGGCTGTGTTGTAAAACACGAGCACTTTACTCACAAGGTTGTGCATGATTACTCAATGCCGCGGTGCTCGAGTCTAGCTGGGTCCCCTATGAAGCGCAGCGCGTCGTTGTTGCTCAGATCAGGGGAAGACGCTCCCGTTAAGGACAGCGGAAAACTGAAATATCGTCCATATATATATATATATATATATATATATATATATATATATATATATATATATATATATATATATATATGTATATATATATATATAGGTGGTTACCTGGCATCAGCATTCGAAACGGTCATCGCTATTGAGCCGTAGAAGCGCCGTTTCAATTTGTCGGCCGGCATCTGGTGGACCTCCACACTCGTTGGCTAGCTATTCAAACTTAAACTACTAATCGTAACGCACATCACGAAACGTTCACATTCCGTGAAAAGGCTCCTAAATATGAAGTTTAATTTAATATAAACCTGCATATTATTCAGCCCTGACAATACTGTTCGCGTGTTACAGTCGCATAAGTAGGCGTATGTGAGTCACGTGCAGTGGTCACGTGTAAGTCACAGATACAGACGACATGCATTTACATACGCTCCAGTAGCCGGGAAGCGTGATAAGCAGTCAGGGATCTTTGAATGCTATCGCGTTCCACTCTTAACGGCAAAGCTTAGGCGTCCTCCATGTTTTTTTGTTAATTCTAGGAAACAGACTAAGCGTCGGTTTATCATTTTGTCCATACAGTTTGCACAGACAGCTTGTCAAAGCTATAGGTCAGTAGCTGCTAGGTAAGGATGGGTCCTTGCCTTGTTAAAGTATCGGCATGACTATGGCGTCTTTGTACGAGAACAGAGTACACCCAGCCGCCCACATGGCATTAAAGAGACGTGTGTTTTCAGTGCTTCAGGATGTAGGTATCTAATCATTTCACGCATAATATGATTTTAGGTACACGTTAATTTAGGTGCACGTTAAAAAACCCCACGTGGTCCAAATTACTCCGGAGTCTCCCATTATGGCGTGCCTCATAATAATATCGTGGTTCTGGCACGTAGAACCCCCTTTTTTTTTTTTTTTTTTTACAATATACGGTCCAGGAAGTTCATCAATGAATCTCTCGAAATCGGTTTTATGAAGCTTATAACTAGGAAAAACGTATATATAACTGATGGTAATGGGTTTATCGAAGAGCCCCGCCCTTACAGCAACTGCCTCGAGGGTTGTTCGGAGTCGAAACAGCTGGCAAGCAACACCCTTATCAACTATTATAGCCACACCGCCCGACGTGGCGACATCGCCGTCGCGGTCTTTGGGGAAAATGGCATGTTGACTCATAAGGTTTGACTGTGCCGATTTCAGCTGCGTCTCCCGGACATGCAGCACCCTCAGACTACATTCACGAAGGAGTTTTTTTAACGTCATCAAGTTTATGGAGAAGACCCCCGACGTTCTAATGCAATATTTGCGTGCCTATATTGAAAGGATGTTTGTGCTGCGTGTTAAGGAAATGAAATTTAGGTTACAGAGGCCCTGACGGCACTGTGATGCGCGAGTTTTATTTTCTGGAGCGATCGCGAGAATCTCGGAACGACAGAAAGCTGAGCTAGTTGGTAAGGATTCATAACGCAAAAAAAAAGGGGGGGGGGGTACGGCGTGCATGACAGGGACACAAGAGAAGAGAAGTGGACGACACGAACGCAGACTATCAACTGAAAGATGCACCGAGGCGAAAAAAATAAGGAAGACACACAACTAATCTGTGCATGCTCTGGAAAGGTAGTACGACGTGTCAATCGGGTACACGTGCCGGTCTACGCGAGAGATAACTGTTAAGGCAATTTATCTCTTCCTTATGTAAGGTAATCGACGGCTGACTCACGCGCGCACTTCCACCACTATTGATATGTCATGCCTCGACCATAAGACGTATATATCTTCATTCTCATCGCGCATTCATCTAACTCAGTTGTGCACTTACAATCTTGGCAGTCTTGGCAATGTATGGCAAGACTAGAAGGCGATCCACCGGTTAACGACCTTTTATGTTCCATTAGCCTCTGATTGATGCATCGCCCCGTTTGCCCTACGCAGAAATGGCCACAGCTAAAGGGAATATTATATACCACACCTATACGACAGTCAGTAAAATTGTTGTTCTTGATGTGCTTCACGTTCCTGATGTGTCCTTGATGTGCTTTCCAGAGCATGCGCAGATGAGTTCTATGTATTCTTTCTTTTTTTCGCCTCAGTGCATCCTTCAGTTGGTAGTTGGCGTTCGTGTTGTCCACTTCTCTCCTCTTGTGTCCGTGTCTGCAAGCCTTACTCTTTTTTGCATTATGAATCCTTACCAACTAGCTCAGCTTTCTGTCGTTCTAAGCTTCATTTCTCGTACTCTGAGCCCTTTTCCTTGTTCTCCTACTTATCTGCACAATCCTTCTTCGCCCCCCGGCGGCGTGTTTCTATTTACGCCCAAGCCCAGCGCTCGACCGCTGCGCCACCCTGCGCCGCTCGCGTGCACCATGTTTCTAGGTACTTTTTCCCCGAAGCGTAACGGCGAGCGCTCCCTAGATCCCTGTAGGTACTTGACGCGGGACTGGGGAGATGTTTTGCCTGGCGCACAATCTGCTCACCCAGCTGTCGCTAAGAGAAAATAGGTTTCTCAAAACAAGACGCCTAGGCTGCAAGGTCGATTCATATAGGTCGCGAAGCTTCGGGCGAATAGCGGTTCAGTACAGATTGTCACCGACATCAGCATGGGGGGTTATGGGAGCAGCGATTGAAGCGCGACTATGTTTGGAGGGAACAAACATTGGGAAAGAAAAACGCGTTTTTTAATTCAAGCGAGACACAGTTAGATTCATTCAACGAAAATAATATTCCTAGTCAATTTTATATATTCGTGACGAGTTAAGAAAATGAAGTTTATTTAATTTTATTATTATTAATAAATTCATTTCTTCTCAGCGCTGTTGCGTTTCGCCTGCGACACGTGGTTTTGCCGGCGCGACTGCGGCGGGGCGGCAGACATTTTGGCCCGATCGTCGTCGCCGCAACACTCATCGCCAGGTGTTTCCAGGCGCGACTGCGGCGATGCGACCGCCTAGGGATCATCCTCGCATTCCAGTCATTGTGCCCGAAACAGGCGATGCCAAAGCAGGGATCTCATTCCAGTTATTGGGCCCGAAACAGGCGATGCCAAAGCAGGGATCTCGTTCCAGTCATTGTGCCCGAAACAGGCGATGCCAAAGCAGGGATCTCATTCCAGTTATTGGGCCCGAAACAGGCGATGCCAAAGCAGGGATCTCGTTCCAGTCATTGTGCCCGAAACAGGCGATGCCAAAGCAGGGACCATCCTCTCATTACAGTCATTGTGTCCGACCGGCAGCGCCACGACAGGGTGCTACGAGATCGTGCTCGACATGGTGCTACGGCATCGCTACGACAGTGTGCGTCACCATTAGCCCATTGTACATTCACGTGCTCGTCTTTTTCTTTCTGTTCTTTAAGTTCGCGCTCCTGTTTCTCTTTTTGCTCTTTAAGTTCGCGCTCCTGTCTTTTTGACCTCTCCTCAATAGTCTCAAGGCATTCCGACAGCTCGTCATCCTCAGCCTCTAACTCAAGAATAGCCTTTAGCAGTTCAGGTTTTCTTAGTTTGTCTGAGACATCCAGACCCAACTCTCTTGCAAGCTCCAACAATTTCGGTTTGCGCAACGACTTCAAATCCATGGCTGCTCTGAATGCTGCTTTCTCTACTGCTTACTATTGTCTTGCCGCAAACTAACCCGGCAGCAACGACAACCACAATTACCAGCTCTGTTTCTGACACTAACAAAAAGCCTGGCAAAGCTCAGAAGAAGAAAGTCCCGCACTCACCAAACCTCGCAGGCAGGAATTCCGCGCAGTCGTTCCGCTGCAGGCAACCAGTCGTCACACAGGGCTCGTTGCACTGCTCCCGGATCGTCGTTGAGCTGCTCAGCATACCGTCAACTGCATCTCTTCGCTGCTGGCCTCCGTTGTCGCGATCCCACCGCTGCCACCAGATGTTTTGGATCGGACTGCTGGTACGATCTGTTGGGAACTCGGCGCTGACGCCCGTGGTTGTACCTGGGTCGCAAGCCCCAAGGGTAGCGTTGGCCTGGCGGCCAGGGGTACAACTGGAAGCATCCGAAGGTCCCGGCAAAGCATGAGTCGACTGGTAACAACGAAACAACTTGTTTATTTTAACATCGCAAAGAGTTGGCGGTCAGGTTTGACCGAAGTAGAGAGACGGGAGAGCACTTCACTCAACAGAAGAAATCGGAGCCCTCCTTTTGGCGTCCGGGGGCAGCTGTTTTTATACTCTCGCAGTTGAGGGCAAGAAGGAACCCCTCAAAAGACGAGCACGTGAATGTACAATGGGCTAATGGTGACGCACACTGTCGGAGCGATGCCGTAGCACCATGTCGAGCACGATCTCGTAGCACCGCTGTCGCCCGAGCAGAAAACCGAACTACACCAGCTATTACAAGAGTTTCAAGGTCTGTTCTCTGAGAGGCCTGGTAGGACTTCTGTACTTACTCATAATATAGAACTTACCTCCACAGAGCCAGTACGATCCAAGGCGTATCGGGTGTCACCCCGCCAGAGCGATATTATGGAGGCTGAGGTAAAGAAAATGCTACAGCTCGGTGTTATTGAGGCAGGTGAGAGTGATTATACCTCCCCTTTGATTTTAGTTGAGGTACCGGGCAAGGAACCTCGTCCTTGCGTCGACTACCGCAGGCTTAATTCCATCACTAAGGATCAAATTTATCCGATCCCTAACATCGAGGAGCGCCTTGAGAAAGTTAGTAGCGCTCAGTTTATTTCCACCCTAGATCTTGTCAGGGGTTATTGGCAGGTTCCACTTACAGAAGAGGCTAGTAGGTATGCGGCGTTCATTTCACCAATGGGAACATTCCGTCCTAAAGTGTTGAGTTTTGGTTTGAAGAACGCGCCATACTGTTTTTCAAGCCTCATGGATAAAGTGTTGCGGGGACAGCAAGAATTCGCTTTACCGTATCTAGACGACGTAGCGATATTCTCCGCATCCTGGTCTGAGCATATGGCACACTTGCGGGCAGTGCTAACCCGCCTGCGCGAAGCGGGCTTGACAGTCAAGGCTCCTAAGTGCCAGTTAGCACAGGCCGAGGTTGTCTACCTCGGTCACGTGATTGGTCAGGGTCGTCGCCGCCCCTCTGAAATAAAAGTGGCCGCTGTGCGAGACTTTCCGCAACCGCGCACCAAGACCGATATTCGGTCGTTCTTAGGTGTCGCCGGCTACTATCAGAGGTACATCCCTAGGTACTCTGATATCGCGGCTCCCCTGACGGATGCTCTAAGAAAGACAGAGCCTCAAACAGTCGTCTGGGACGAGACCAAGGAAAGAGCTTTTAGCGCCCTAAAGAGTGCCCTAACAAGCCAGCCTGTGCTACGATCGCCAGACTATACAAAAGGGTTCATTGTTCAGTGCGATGCTAGTGAGCGAGGCATGGGCGTTGTACTGTGCCAACGGGAAAATGGAGAAGTAGAACACCCCGTCCTGTATGCTAGTCGTAAGCTGACCAGTCGTGAGCAGGCGTATAGCGCCACCGAGAAAGAGTGTGCATGTCTCGTGTGGGCCGTTCAGAAATTGTCATGCTATCTAGCCGGCTCGAGGTTTATCATTGAGACGGATCACTGCCCTCTCCAATGGCTGCAGACCATCTCTCCCAAAAATGGCCGCCTCCTGCGCTGGAGCCTCGCTTTACAACAATATTCCTTTGAGGTGCGTTACAAAAAGGGGAGTCTCAACGGTAACGCCGATGGCTTAAGTCGAAGCCCCTAACGTAGGAATCAGCCTCAAAATTGTTTGTTACTGATGTTTTTCTTCCTGAGGCAGGATTTTTTTTTAACATATTGCTTTTGTTTAGTGTTTCAAAGTGATGATATGCTTTCTAGTGCAATTTTTCAATTTGTGGACGCGTTCTGAGTGATGCTAGACTACTGTAAGGAACTAGGCAGTGGTATAAAAAGGGGAAAGAGCCTGGCAGGGCTTAGTGAGGGTTGTGCCGTGCTTGCTGACTGAGCGGTTGAGTTTCAGCGTAGTTCTAACGCTTGCCGGGAACGAGAACAAAAATGTGAACTCTCCCGAAGTCACTTTGCAGTGTCCCGTGCGAACCTGAACGAGAGAACGAGGCCTTCTCTGTGCGCTGCGCTCAAGAAACGTCAAGGGACGCCCGACTTCGGTTATGAGCATCATCGAGCGACATCCCTCCGGACAGCGGATGCAGTCCCCTGTCCATCGGGATCTCCTTCCCCCGGCGGGGCGGTCTGTTGCGTTTCGCCTGCGACACGTGGTTTTGCCGGCGCGACTGCGGCGGGGCGGCAGACATTTTGGCCCGATCGTCGTCGCCGCAACACTCATCGCCAGGTGTTTCCAGGCGCGACTGCGGCGATGCGACCGCCTAGGGATCATCCTCGCATTCCAGTCATTGTGCCCGAAACAGGCGATGCCAAAGCAGGGATCTCATTCCAGTTATTGGGCCCGAAACAGGCGATGCCAAAGCAGGGATCTCGTTCCAGTCATTGTGCCCGAAACAGGCGATGCCAAAGCAGGGATCTCATTCCAGTTATTGGGCCCGAAACAGGCGATGCCAAAGCAGGGATCTCGTTCCAGTCATTGTGCCCGAAACAGGCGATGCCAAAGCAGGGACCATCCTCTCATTACAGTCATTGTGTCCGACCGGCAGCGCCACGACAGGGTGCTACGAGATCGTGCTCGACATGGTGCTACGGCATCGCTCCGACAGTGTGCGTCACCATTAGCCCATTGTACATTCACGTGCTCGTCTTTTGAGGGGTTCCTTCTTGCCCTCAACTGCGAGAGTATAAAAACAGCTGCCCCCGGACGCCAAAAGGAGGGCTCCGATTTCTTCTGTTGAGTGAAGTGCTCTCCCGTCTCTCTACTTCGGTCAAACCTGACCGCCAACTCTTTGCGATGTTAAAATAAACAAGTTGTTTCGTTGTTACCAGTCGACTCATGCTTTGCCGGGACCTTCGGATGCTTCCAGTTGTACCCCTGGCCGCCAGGCCAACGCTACCCTTGGGGCTTGCGACCCAGGTACAACCACGGGCGTCAGCGCCGAGTTCCCAACAGATCGTACCAGCAGTCCGATCCAAAACAGCGCCCATCGCTACAGGGGGCGTTGACCCCACTATCACTCGCAATGCAATGCACGTCTTGAAATGGGCCGAAAAGCGCATTCGTAAATTTCACCTGTTGAAATACGCCCCCCTAACAGTTTGTGCTTTCTTGCTTGTCGAAGTTTGTCTGAAGTTGGTGACGCGGATAGCTTCATCGCTTCTTAATTTGTTTAGTCAAAAGTAGTGGGGTACGACCGTTAGGTAATTGTGTAGTTGTTTTCGTGCGACTGCGCTGGCCGACGGGCTTGGCATCCGACGATAGGATCAGCACTCTACACCTTGTTAGGGTTGGCGTCTGATACCACGTGGCGACAGGCCATTCACCCTACCCTCTGAGCCGGAGCCCACGGGCGACCTCATCCTCTTCACCTTCTCTTGGCCAGACCCCACGGCGCCGGAGAGGTCATTCACCCTATTCCTGAGCCGGAGCCCACGGGCGACCTCATCCCCTGCACCTTCTCTTGGTCGTGGCATCGTGCGTGCTACCTCATCCCCTCCACCTTCTCTTGGCCGGACCCCACGGCGCCGGAGAGGTCATTCACCCGACCTTCTCCCCGGATTCGTCGAAAAGAGCATCGACTTCTCCTACCCGTGCTCGGTATTGCAGGAGGAGGGGCCCTCTCTCCGTGCCTGTCACGTGTCATTCGACGGAAGCAAGATCCGCCCACACTTGTAGAGAGCCTATTTAAGGGGCTCCGAAATGTACTTCATACTTCATGCTTTTCTTATTTTCTTTAACTACCTTTGAATAAACCGTGCAAGTTTCGCACCTAGCAAATCGTCTCGCCCCTGCTTGGTCGCCATGATCTACCGGATGCCTGCAGCCCGCCGACAACGCCACGCTACCCAATAAGTAATGTCGGTCGAGCTTCGATAGGCAGGCGCCGCTACTTCTCGGCAGCAGTACGGTACGCTACCCTGGAGTACGCAACAAACTGGTGGCAGCGGTGGGATACGGAATCCTGGAGACCCCAACTTGGACGACAACTACGAGATCGTAGCCTCTTCGTCCTGGCGACAACGCTCGGAAGGAAGGTGTCCGGATCATGACTACATATGGTGAGTGCACGGCTTTTCTTCACTGTGATATCACTTGGCTTTTACGTATCTTTTGGAAAATACATTGCAGTGATTTTTCTTTAAACCGTTGACGGAAGTTTGAGTACGTCAAGGTTGTATAGAGTGAAGGTTTAGCAGCACTAAGGGCAGCCATGAACTTGAAGGCACTAAAGAAGCAGGAATTGTTGAGCTTGGCCAAAGAGTTGGGCCTCCAAATTGCCGAATCAAAGAGAAAGCCGGAGATCATTGAGGCGATCGAAGCGACCGGGGCAGACTACGAGGAACTGACGGAATGCCTAGAGAGCATTAAAGAAAGAGAGGAAAAAGAAGAGCGTAAGCGCCTAGAGGAAAAAGAGGAGCGCGAACGGGCAGCACGTCATGCCAAAGAAGAGCGCAAGCGCCTAGAGGAAAAAGAGGAGCGCGAACGGGCAGCATGTGAGGACAAAGAAGAGCGTAAGCACCTAGAGGAAAAAGAGGAGCGCGAACGGGCAGCACGTGAGGCCAAAGAAGAGCGTAAGCGCCTAGAGGAAAAAGAAGAGCGCGACCGTGTTGCACGCGACGCACCCGAAATGAAGCGCCTGGAGATTGATCTTTTGAAAGCACAAAATAGCGAAAGACCTAGCACAGGGGCACGTGAAAGCGAGCGCAGAATGACAGACTTGATGGCACCCTACGCCGTAGGAGGGGACATAGGTCTTTTTCTGGTACAGTTTGAATGCACGTGTGAGAAGGCAAAATTCGCGAAAAACACGTGGCCGCAACGCTTGCTTACGTCGCTGTCACGTGAGGTAGCTGATATTATCGCCCGCATGGGGAAACAAGAAGCAGAGGACTTCGATGAAGTCAAAGCAAATCTGCTTAAAAAGTACAGATTATCAGCTGAAGCTTTCAGGCGAAAGTTCAGGGAAGTCGAGAAGACCAAAAGTGAGTCATATTCAGATTTTGCATACACCTTAGAGGTAAACCTGAAGGAATGGCTCAGAGAAGAGGGTGCACTCGGCGATGCCGAAAAGACAATGCAGTGCGTTGCCTTAGAACAGTTCTACCGCCGGCTGCCAGTAAACATCAAGCATTGGGTTCAGGATAGGCCAGGCGTAGACACTATCACGAGGGCGGCCAATCTCGCTGTGGAGTACGTAACCCGCCGTGCGCTAGAAGGCAACGAAGCTCCTAAGGAGGAGGTGACTAAATACAGACCCGACAAGCCAGTGCGTTGGTCGAAGTCGAATCAGTATAAAGCAAAGGAAAGGTCAGATTCAGTGAAAAGTAGTGACGAGAACAGCAAGGGAAGGGAGGAGTCACCCGAACAGAGGGCAGGAAGGCAAAAGAAAAGGGCTTTCGAGGCCGAGAAACCAATAGTTTGCTACAACTGCCAGCAAACGGGGCATATCTCCGTGGGATGCAAAAATCCCAAGTTAGTGTTGATGTCACTAACTAGTAACGAGGAAAACCTGAAATTGCTAGAACCGTACATTCGAGACCTCGTGGTAAACGGCAAACCGTGTAGGGTGCTTCGCGACTCAGCAGCCACAATGGATGTAGTGCACCCGTCGTACGTTGAGGAAGGCCAGTTCACGGGAGAATGTGCTTGGATAAGGCAAGCCGTGGAAACCTCCAGTGTTTGTCTCCCTGTGGCCAAGATTCGTATGGAAGGACCTTTTGGAGTACTACACACTCAAGCTGCCGTCTCGGCACATCTCCCGCCTCAGTATCCATATTTGTTTTCTAACAAATCTGAGGATTTGCTACGACGCAGGGGAATCGGGTTTAGTGAAGGGATAGTGCAAGCCTTAACTCGTTCCAAGGCACGGGAGCTCGCGGCCAAGGCAGTGTATGAGGGTCCAGTAGTGGAGGAAACAGGTTTGAAGGAGGATTCGTCCACCAGAACCGAACAGGACAGCCCTATAGGGGATGATGCGGAAGGTACACCAGCTATTGAAGAAGTCAGGAAAGCAGCAGAGTCTGAAATGTCTCGCGAGGCAGAATGCAGGCAAAGGTTATTGAATGTAAGCCCTGCCACATTGATTGCTGAGCAGGAAAAAGATTCCACCCTGCGTAACCTAAGGCCTGACGCTAAAGAAGGTGTAGCCAAACAGAACGTGGAGTTCCTAAAGAGAGCAGGCGTCCTCTATAGAAAGTACACCAGTCGAAATGGAGTGAAATTCGACCAACTCGTGGTGCCGCATCCCTATCGTGAGCAGCTCCTGCACCTGGTTCACGGGGGCTTTTGGACAGGGCATCTGGGCATTCGTAAAACAAAGGACCGCTTATTGCAGCAATTTTACTGGCCCGGCTGCTTTCGAGAAATAGAAGCATTTGTAAGAAGCTGCGACACATGTCAACGCATAGGCAAGCCCGGAGATAAGGCTAAAGCGCCAATGAAACTTGTTCCCATTATCACGGAGCCATTTCGCAGGCTCATAATAAACACAGTGGGACCACTTCCTGCGACGCAGTCTGGCTATCGACATATTCTTACGGCACTATGCCCCGCAACGAAATTTCCCGAGGCAGTGCCTCTCAAAGAACTGAGCTCGGCGGAGATCGTCAACGCGCTTTTATCTATCTTCGCGCGAGTAGGGTTTCCCGCAGAAATCCAGTCAGATCAAGGATCCGTCTTTACGAGCGCACTGACCTCGACGTTTCTGGAAAGGTGCGGCATTAAAATTATCCATAGCTCAGTGTACCACCCGCAGTCCAACGCGGTAGAGAAAGTCCACTCAGTCATGAAACGGCTTTTGCGAGCCCTTTGTTATGAGTACAAAGCCGATTGGGAGAGTTGCTTGCCTGCAGCAATGTTCGCGCTTCGAACTGCACCGCACGAATCAACAGGTTTTTCCCCTTCAGAGCTCGTTTACGGACGCTGCCTTCGCTCCCCTCTCCGCATTGTTCAAGAAGCCTGGGAAGGCCGGGCAGACGATCCTTCGGTTGTGGCATACGTGCTAGAGCTGTTGGACCGTCTGCACGCTTCTCAGGAATTAGCAGGGCAGGAAATGCGTAAGGCACAAAGCAAGGCTAAGCGTTACTATGACAGGACGGCTCGCACGCGACGCTTTGAAGTGGGGGAAAAGGCAATGATCCTGAAACCCTCGTTGAAAAACAAACTAGAGGTTCAATGGGAAGGACCGGTTGACATAATTCAGAAATTATCTGAAACAAACTACGTAATCACGGTACCAGGAAAACGAAGGACACCACAAGTGTACCATAGCAATCTACTTAAACCCTACAGGCAGCGGGAAGCCATTGTGAACATGTCCCTTAACCAACCTGAGGAAATGCCCGTCGACCCTCTGAGCCGGAGCCCACGGGCGATCTCATCCCCTTCACCTTCTCTTGGCCGGACCCCACGGCGCCGAGAGGTCATTCACCCTACGCCTGAGCCGGAGCCCACGGGCGCCCTCATCCCCTCCCCCTTCTCTTGGTCGTGGTATCGTGTGTGCTACCTCATCCCCTCCGCCCTCTCTTGGCCGGACCCCACGGCGCCGGAGAGGTCATTCACCCGACCTTCTCCCCGGATTCGTCGAAAAGAGTATCGACTTCTCCCACCCGTGCTCGGTATTGCAGGAGAAGGGGCCCTCTCTCCGTGCCTGTCACGTGTCATTCGACGGAAGCAAGATCCCACCCACACTTGTAGAGAGCCTATTTAAGGGGTTCCGAAATGTACTTCATACTTCATGCTTTTCTTATTTTCTTTCAACTACCTTTGAATAAACCGTGCAAGTTTCGCACCTAGCAAATCGTCTCGCCCCTGCTTGGTCGCCATGATCTACCGGATGCCTGCAGCCCGCCGACAACGCCACGCTACCGCCGATGAACCGCCATGTTTTGAACGTATGGGCTCCTATGGAAGCTTCGCTACCTTGTAGGCTGTTTCGAAATAAGAGTTGCGTGCGGAAGCTGACGCAACACTGGACGAAATTTTTCAGTTTGGATAAGGGGATAAATGGATGTGATAAGAAGTTGGTCGTGGTGTGCGAGGCGCTTCGATCTACAAAAGCTGGGATAATCGTGGGGCATGGAGGGTTTCTCGCACCACTAGCCACATCATCGCTGCGCTCAAGCTGCCTTTCCTTCTTGACATCACTATCTCTCTTCCAGCAGAAACAATAGCAAGGCGCTGGCGCCATGCAGTACGCATATTAAACGTCGAGGAACAAGAAAAAAAAGTCACGCAGAAACTCCTCTGGGAGTTAGACTATGCGTAAGCATTGTGCCACTAGCTCATCTCCGCGCAGCCCGGTGTCATTACCAATGTTATGCAACTTGATTAGGCCATTACTAATGACAGCTTAGTGGCGACACGAACTGGTGCCGACGGTGGCGCAAGGAGCATTGACAGAGCAAGCAAAGTACTGCAGGTGGAGGTCCTAGGTGAGCTGATGACGGTTCCGATCATTATATAAGCCGTTATCGCTCTTCAGCGCCTTATTCAACCGCGTGAAACCATTGGATACTTTTAGCGTGTCCGCTATTCCGGCAAACGGGGATGGTTTGGGCGGATTGCCGGATGAGCGGAGGCAACGTGAGCGGCAGAAGCGGTGCAGCCGCCGTGGTGGCGTAGAGCTCAACCAGACAAACACAGAGCTAAAATTGCATTAAGCGACTATCTTCTGCTTCACTGCTGGTGCAAATTTTCGGCAGTGGCGTAGTTGTCCACACGATTGCGCCGCTGTCCAAAATTTACACCTGCAGCTAAGCAGAATATATCAATTGGCTCCGTGTTTGTGTGGTTGAGCTTTGCGCCAACAGCTGGCGCCACCAATCTGGCCGCTCACGTTTACGCCCCCGTTCACCCGGCAAACCACCTGCGCTTGCCCGAATGCTGGACGCACTAAAATTCTCTGTTATTGAGCCATGAGCGTACTCAGGCGGTGGCTTCTTATGGCAACGCCGCGTGGGCCGCAGCTTGAAAGCGATCTGCGATGCCCACAAAACAGTGTCAACAGCTCATAGCTTCGCGCGCTGTGTTTTTGCCGCTTACAAAGTCTTAAAGAGACGCGCGCCCGCTTGACTTCAAAGCGAGTTACGAAAGTTGCAGAATGAGGCGTTAACTGAGAGCACCGCCAGCACTGTGTTCTCGCTGCTTCATTGCTGTTGAAGCTGAAGGCAGCACAATGGCAAATTCGTTCGTTACTGCGGGCGCTATATCTCGAAAGCGGTTGTCTTATAACGGGATGGAATAAGGGACGGTTTTCTCTTTGGGTAAGCATAGAAATTAAGCTGAAGGTAAGCGTAAGCATTCAGAATTAAAATTTACCTACACCGCCTAAACTCAGCGGATGCAGGCTGGCCTGAACACACCGCGTGCCCTGGCACAGCCAGGGGAGCAAAACCAAATACATAGAAGGATCTAGGGCGCGTGTCATGGCGCTTCGGCGAAAAAGTACCTAGAAATGTGGTACGTGCGGGCGGCGCATGGCGGCGCAGCGATCGAGCGCTGCGCTTGGGAGCAAACAGAAACACGCCCCCCCGACGCCAGCCTAGCCCGCTGCATGACGCTTCATGTTTCGTTATCTGCTGTTATCGGGAAGCGTGCGCTGGGGCTGGGCGTTGACCGGCGTTGGTAGTTTCGTCAGTTTCATGGTCCTCTGTAGCTGTGTGCTTGTGTTCCGCGATGTTTCACCCGTTTCACGACTCGTACCGCTCGTGCATCGTGCAGTAGTGCACAAATACCTCAAAAACAAGCCCTGCAAGGTTGTTCCGGTTGCCTGAAGGCAACAGGTGAGCGCGCAGACCCAAGGACATCACAAGGCGCATTTAAACGAACACAGCCCTGTCCATGCGTGTGCTCCATGAGCCACGTACGTCGTTGTGCCTTGATTGTGCTACACTTTCCTCCTGCCGGTAGAGAAAGCCGACAAATAGATGTTCCTCCTCATTGTCACCTGGTCTATGACTTGTGTCTTTCTGTCTCATTCTGCAACTTCAGTAACTTGCCCAGCTTTCCATACCGCCCTCAATGCTTTGTCTGTCACGTTCTACAAACGTACTAACAGCTGAAAAATTACTGTTCGTGTTTGTGTATTATCTCAGTAATCGCCGATGGGAAAACCGCGCGAACAACCTTCATGTGTAGGCATGATACGCTTTTTTTTTTCTTCAGGAAAGCATGAGCATTGCAAGTGTCCTACATGCAGATTTTTGCATTTCGTGTTTATTATATAAAGGAGCGTCCAGTAGGTACGACTTAGTGCCTTCAGTGACGTAATTTTATTGCTAAGCATTGCATTCGGGGCGAAAGAAAAGTCGTGTTGTTCGTGTTATTTTACCTGCTCTTTGATTGAGGAATAGGCCTTTCTGCGAATGTTTTCTATGTGCTGCTGCAAAAGCCGACTACCTTCTGTTTCCCTTGCCACCGTTACTCAAGTTGTGGCCATGTGCAAAATAATGTCACGTGTATTTGTTTTTGGTAGTGTTATTTTTGTTCTACCATGTCTTTTTCAATTTGTTCAGTAGTAATGAACATGTCACGCATTTCATACTTTCGTCCAGGTTTATAAGTTTCTTTTTTTCGGTATAGCTGTCAATTAAACAATGTTAGCATTTTATCCTATTTTTTAGGTATTTTGCGTGTCATTGTTTTTGCCATTACCAGGGAGTTTTTCCTTTCTATAGTTGTCATGACTATATCATACATGTCGTCCAGCTTTTTGCAATATCTTAGTGCATATATCAGAAGCTCGTCTACATTTCAGTCGTGAGGGCGTATAAAAATCTTTTTTATATGTGTGTGCACATGAAACGGCCTTCGCGTTTTCTAGCGCTTTTTTTTGTTATTTCACCGTCTGTGAACTTTTGTGTTTAGTACTCTTGTATGTCATGCACCTTTCACTTTTGCTCATTTTTTGAGTGTGTATCACACTACGTTACAAGAAAAATCTGTTTTCGGAAACGAAGCCAATAAAGCGAGACCAAAGCTCTGTTGTGTTGGAAGTGGAATTTTTTTATGTCCCCGCACATGCTGGTATAAGTATGGGCAAGACTGCGTGCGTGCCAACGCATAGCCCACGGCGCACCACGTTCCAGCTCGCAAGCAATGCCAATGCGCGGCGTAGCGTGCGCATTGCTTGCGAGCTGGTGCGCCGTAGCGCGCGCGCGATAAAAAAAAACTCCGCCGCTTACAGGTAAAAACAAAAACAGCAAAGCGGCGCGCGCGGCATGGGGGAAAGGGAGCGGAGCGGGTCGGCATAATAAAACAAAAACGTTTGGAAAAGGAAGCGCCGCGCGGCTGCTGTTCCTGTTGCCATGACAACGTAAACAACCGTGTGCTCCGCCATTTTGCTTCTGCGTCGCCCTGCGGTTAGGGCCGTAACTGAAGGGGACCTTGGCGCTAGCGTCGAAAGAGCGTCTGCTCGAAAACAGCCAGCGGCAGCTATGCGGAGATTCACCCCGCTGGGTGCGCGCTGGCATGCATCTTGTAGTTTCAAACCGCCCCTCCTCGTGAGACGTGGCAAACTAAGGCTGCGAGCTTTCACGCGCCGGCAGGCGTACATGCAGCTTGGCCTTCACAGTTTAGGGTACCGAAACACTGCTCTGCGCGTGCCCGTGTGGACCGTAGCGCTGTGCCATTTTGGGATAGCTATAATTATGACCATGTTCTGCCTATCTACAGGCCGACGTTGGAAACTTCAGCCATTTGCACAGTACTTTCCAGCTCTTTTGCAAAACACAGTGACTGATGCAACATGCTTATAACCTCAATCTCCAAAATCTGGCGGCACACGAAAATTTCGGAGGTCATGTTCCAAGGCACTTGTTAAAGGAGCGTCACGTGATGACATAACAGAACTGCTGATCATGCTGTACCTGCATATGGCTCCCGTAGCGAGCCAAACAGGAACCCTAGCTGCTGCGTCGGTATCTCTGTCGCGTTGCCAGTCCAACTGCCATACGGTCAGACAAGCTTTGTTTCGCCCCTTTCTCACCACTTTATCTTTGCAAATAAATGCTTTGTTGAAATAACTGGTGCATTTGACGAGGTGCCACCGCCAGTTTCATCACACATTTAAATACCATTTTTTCAATGACAGCTATAATATATAGTATAACAGCTAGGCATAGTGTCATGGTTTGTAGCAGAGGTCAAATGCAATGAAATTTTTTTACCTAGAAGGTACAGTTGCAGATAGTGTAGGTATATACAGCAATGTCAGTGCAAAATTTTGCCTTTGAAATACCAGTGAATGTGTCGTGAAACGCTCCCAAATATAGATTTTTTTATACCGAACAAGAAAAAAAAAATTTGCAGACTATTACGATACTTCCTAATGCGAAATTTGAATGCAGCTCTATAGCGTTTTCATTTCGCGATATATTGAGGCAGAGTTTGAGAGACATGTAGCAGAGCTAGCGACCGTTGAAAATTTGATCTGTAGGTCGGCTTTCATACACGACTCGCCGCTTGGCTTCAAGACAGTACTACACAATTCGCGTTGCACATACAATCAGATTGCAAAATTGCAAACCACGGCAATCGAAACAAGCGTGAGCGAGAGCCGACGTGAGCAGACGATAGTACGAAACGAGCAGTCCAGCTGAGACCATATAGGAGTACACATCGAGCAGTCGCGCAGGTCCACATTAACCCAGTTTCCCGCACACACGTCAGTGAAGGAGCTGCTCTCATTGGTCCCCGCTGTCCGCAGCTCGTGCTTTTCATCTGCTGCTCCACATTCGCTCGTTTAACTATCGCTGCTGTGCTCGTTCGGTTGGTTACGCTGCAGCCACCGCTCAGCGCAGGAACGGGCCCCCCCCCCCCTCATTAAGAGCTGTGCTCTATAAATAAAAAAAGGAGAAATGTGACTGCACAATCTCATAGCATCCTTCACTTGGCAACTCTCACAAGGAGTACAATGAATAGCTATTTTTGTTGACAAACATCAACAACATGATGAAGCTGTGTAATACCATCATATGGCATGCAGGGTGCCTTGACATATCCTTTAGCTGTTAAAGCCATCGCATTTGCGAGGTACAGCAAATAGTGAATCCTTACATTTCATGCAGAAACACTGCCACTCTGAACATGTATATGTACACATTTTATTCAAGTATACATTACGCTCGACACGTCTTTGCTCCTTAATGCCAGTGCTCCGAGGCTTAGAAAGTGACTTGCCATGGTGAATGTGTAAAGAGAATGCCCAGGGAGTTAAATAAAAATAAAGGACGTTCTGTGCCTTTTTTTTTTTTTCTCGGGGCACACCACCAGCCTACACACATTGCGCAACAGGCTGGCCTCTTTCTCTGGCTTTGTAAACACTTAGTGGCTGAAAAAGAGAAGTTCAAATACTGGGTGCATCAATTTGTGCTACATATATCACCAGCATATCGAAGACACCACCAAGTTCGAATGAGAATAGATGCTATGGATGCAAAGAGAAAAGGCTCCTCAAATGCTAAGGTAATTCTAGTCCACAGCAAATGAGTGGCAATATAATTTTCTCCAAAAAATAGACAATGCTATTAGAATATCTATAGTCATGGTTACAAGGGCCATGCTGCAGCAAGTGACTGTAATTAGTTCTTTAACTTCTTTTCATTGTGTTAGTGTCCAAGTGTGACGACAGAATGATAATGTAGCCAAACAAGATTTCACTGAATACGTACATACATAACTTCAGAAACGTACTTGCTAAAAGGTATTACAGCATCCACTGCACAGAAAATGACTACACCACAATTAATGAAGTCTAAGCTGCACAACACATCCGCTGCAGAACACAAGTAGCCCAATCCCGCCCATGATAGTACGCATTGCACCTCCTGGAAACCCTTTGTAATACAACTTTAAAAATTTTTTAAAGGACGCTGAAGAATGAATTTGCTGATGTGCAACAAGGCGACTCAAACACAAGCATGCAAGAGCCACAAGAAATTGAAAGTTGGCAGTTGTGAGGCAGTGAAAAGACTGGCTCCGGTACATAGTACATGTACGGTTCTGCTTAAAGCTTGAAACATGCACGGTAGGACAAAATGGAAATGCCTGTTCTTACAAAAGTTCTTCTCAGAGCTTTTTTTAATGATAACAAGAGTAGAGGTCGAAAGAGCAATGACAATTGTATTTCAGTAACCAATGTTGAATAGGTACAAAGCCTAGCACCACGGCGGAGAGGGTGTCAATGCTTGGACGCAAAACAGATCAGAAGAGAGCTTGTATTAGCTGTAAATATGTGCCGTCATTTATGCCTGCGAGCTGCCGGAATTCACGAGGCTAAATTAGTGTGCATCAGCGAGGTAACATTAAAAAAATAATAATAAAGAAGATAACTTATGTGCAACACAAAGGAACAGCAACCACCTGTGCGAGTCCAGGCAGACAAATGCAAACCAGCAGCCAACAAGCAAAGCAGAGAATAGGATTACGGTAAAAGTAATTAAGAAAAAAGCAGTTTCTCCCTCTGTAGCATTGTTTGGCATGAGCACTACTGATTAAAAGCACTAGCGTTCGAGCTCTATATACTGTTCAAAAGGTCGGGTGCACAATGTTGCTAAGGTCCCAGATTAGAAGTGAGAAAGAAGAGAAATCGCGCTTCAAACTTTGTTCAGAATGTTTTCATGCATGCAGAAATTTGAAAGATGTGAGGTAAAAGCAAATCTCTAAGCGCCCCCAGTTCTTGTTCAACACCAGTTCTTGTTCAACCAGCACAAAACTCAAAATGTCTACTCAGGTTCTTCTTTCACATTTCACCTGAACGTTCCTCTGCAACCACAGCTGACAGAGGCTGGTGCAAGAACAATGTAAGAGCTGGGTGTCACCACCAGCCACTATGCAAGCACAGTGGCAGATGTGACAAACGTGCAATGACTTAGGGAGTGCATTTCTCGACATTCCCTCATGATAACAGGCAGAAAATAAAACGGCTGCACACATTCATTGAACCTATTTCATCTGGTCTTTGATAATAAACAAACCAGCTTACAAGGTACACTTGCATTTACATTAAGACCCAAAATGAAAAGTGAAAATTGGAAAAAAATAAAGTTATTTGTAGCTATAGTCTAGTGACAGTAGCTATGTTTTAAATGAGTTTAAGACCACAAAGTATCTAAATGTAAGGAACATTGCAGTGCTTCAAATGTGCCTTTTTGCTGCCCTGACAGGAAGAAGAAAAGGTTTTGTGACTTTGTTCTTAGTGACCAAGCCATCATAGATTGTCATGCAGGGCAAACATCAGCAACTTGAAATAAGCCCCTACAAAACGCTGCTTTCCACCACAAGGGCGCACGATACAAAAAGAAGAAAAAGAGACGTACAAAGGTCGGGCGAAGAAACCAAAAATGGTGTTAAAGCTTATACCAGGAAAGAAAATGGAGGCCAGTGCAACCACCACGAAAACTACCTTTATCGCCATATCTTCCATACCGCACACGCCAGCACAAGAGGACCAGAATGCTAGTTCTGTATGGCCTTAAAATATCAAACATGTACTGAATAGACTTTTCCTCTCAGCATTCTGACACCCATGTTACTCAGAGTAAGTTTCACTAGCTGCTACTCAAAATATTCGCAACGCACACAAAAAGTGAAAGGGGTGTTTCTTCAAAAAACTTGCAAGGAATGCCCACTGTGGTCACTGCATTAAAAGTCAAAAGGAGCTTAACAAAACTGATGCTCAAATCGGGCACTGTTTATTATTGTGCTGCTATTGAATACCACAGAAGTGTCGCTCATACATTCTTGAGTTAAGAGACGAGTGGCACAGACATGGGCATGTCACCAGTGGCACTTACATTTGGTAAAAGAGTGCTTCCAGCAAAAAAATTTATGCTAAGGGTGCATGAAACCAGGTTATCAATGACAAAACTGTGAAACCTTTAACACTAGCATACTGTTCAACTTAATGATACCAGTACTGTAGCTACAGATTAGGGCACGGCTCACGTTTGAAGCGCTTGCTGCCACAAAAGGAAATTTAGCAGCACGAGTGGAAAGCACTAGCAAATCCATGTTCCGTAATGACACTTACAATGCCAACCAGAGCAACTCTGTTTCATTAGAAACTTCACTGGTGTCTTCACGACAACTGCCTTCCCCCAATCTGCCTGCAGTTGTAAACAAGAAAAGGAAAAAACAAACTAGCAAAACCACCTTGCAGTTTTACGATCATGGAGACCTGTAATGCCACAGAAGAACAACTGCTCGCTTTCCTTCTTTCAGCGAATTTGCGGTATCAAAATTCAAGGACACAAGGTCCAGAAGGACACAAGCATTTACGGTAGTAGTGTGCGTCAGTGCATCTGAGCGGAGCATTTCATTGTCCACAGACAATACGAGCCTGCTGTCATGGCGAACCTTTCGAGCTTTTCGTGTCGACGCTGTCCCCCCTTCCGTCCCCATTCCAGCCCACCCAGCCAGCAGGGTGGCTGCCACCACATCAAGACATCTTCTCCTTGCCGCCTTCATCTTCGACGGGAGTGTCGACGAGCTCGAAGCCATTGCTGTCCCCCTGCCCGCCGTTGTGATCTGAGGACCGCTTCTCCTCAGAGTCCTCGCTTGCCGAGTGGTCCCCTTTGCCGGTGGCATCACCACCGTCATCGTCGTCCTGTTTCTTCTTCTTGGCTTTGCTGTCTTTTGCTTTGCTGTCTTTGCTGCCAGGACCCTTGTATTCATACTGGTAGATGGGCCAGAAGGACTCGACGAAGCCCACATCCTCAGTCAGGTTGGGCAGCAGCCAGAAGTGGTGCCGGCCGAGCGTGCACGCCCAGATGATCACAAACAGCACTTGACGGACTGCAAAAGAGAGATGGGAGACGCTGTTAGCTATGGCGATCTTTACATGACTTGAATTTTAAACGTTGGTGAACCACTACACGGTGTGTTGTGAGAGCGACAGAAAAGAACGACAGGCTGAGTTATAACATGGTCACATGGGTAAATTTAGTGTTACTTTGAACAAGTGGACTTTGACTCAATGAATCTCTCACTCTGGTGGCATGCTGCTACAGAGGAAAAGAAGGTATAGCTTGAAATTGATGGCAACGTCAACGGGCAAATGAGTAGGCACCATAAATGTTTGCCATTCATTTTAGCAATGTTGCCACTAAGACAGTGCACTATATTAAAGGGACACTAAAGCGAAACAATAAATCAGTTTAGACCACGGAGCAAGAAACATTTAGGAGTGGAAACTCCGCTGTTTGCGGTGACCAGAAAAGGTCACAAGCCCGCAGAGCCGTTATCGTGCTGGCGGCCTGGAAAGAAATTACCGCCGTTGAGAGCGCGCCGGAGCCGTCTGCCCGGGCGCACTTTTTTTTTTTGCTGCGGCTTCTACGACGCGCCGCATGGTGCCGCCACTGTATACGGCCCCGTCGGCGCATACAACAATTGTGACCTCATCTGGCCGCCTGCGCTCGCTCGCGCTGACGGGAGTTTCCCCTCCTAAATGTTTTACTCCGTGGTTTAGACTAATGAAGCACTGTTTGAGAACCCTGCAAGCAGTCATAAAAATAACAATTTGATTATTAGATGAGAAAATGAAGGTCCAAGTATCAGTATTTGAATTTCGCGCTGAAACCCCAGCGTGACGTGAGGGATTCCAAAGTATGCTTTCGCATTTGGGCCGCGTTGCCTGAATAAAGGCTCCCGAAACTTGCCATGTTTAATCTTTGGTTCCTTTAGAACACAATGTAGTCAATCTGTACCGCTATATATAACTAATAGGCCCTAGAAGGTGCCATCAAAATCCATGACGCCACAGCCCCCAAGTGCGGGAACTTAAGTAGGCGTCGCCACCCGTATTTTGTTCTTGCGCTTTTTCTGGCTTACCAATTGTCTTATCGTTGTAAGAGTGGTGTTTTTGGTGTTGTAGAATGGTAATTTACTGATGCAGAAGAAATCATTTTTCACTTTAGTGTCCCTTTAAGAAAGGTTGGCGTAAATAATATAATTCAACATGGATTTCAGAGCAACTTCTGTTGTGAGACGCAATTATTAGAATTAACAACTGATTTGCATACTAAAATGGAAGATGATCTACAAGTTGATTGTGCTTTCTAGACAATCCAAAAGCATTTGACATTGTAGCACATTGCCGTTTGATTGCTGCGAGAAGCTCACGTTTTTATGACTATAACAAAAGCATAACACACTCGACCTCTCACTACAGCCCTTGCATAATCGTTGTGATATAGCCGTGCTATCATTATTCCATAAATACGCCCATAATACAGCGGCATCAGTTCTACCTCTTGAAACTCCTCATTACATGTCACAAGAGTTGTACAATCGGTTCAATTTCATGTGCATCTACAGGAAGACTGATTCATTTAACTACTCCGCTCTTCCAAGAGCCATTCACCTTTGGAACCACCTTCCTAACGCCATCGCTTATGAGAGTGACCAAGAAAATTTCCGGTGTCTTCTAACAATGCATTTTTCAAACTCTACATGACCTAACGTGTTATTTTTTCTTGCCTTTCCTGTTATTAATGTGCTACTATCTGTTAAACACTGTTTTGTTATAGCCAAATATGTCCGCTCGCTCCGTAATTCTGTTGATTATATTTGACTGTATGGAAGTCTATTATTCTCACGTTCAAACCTCTCGCATTCAAAAGCATTCGGTTTGTCCATTGTACAATTGTAACACCACATTACTGCATGTTTGCGCATTTCTTGCACTGCATTTTTTGTATATGTGTTCACATATGTATTCTGATTATTGTCTGTTATAATCTTTAAGTGTACTCTCCCCCCTTACACAATGCCTCTAGGGGCCTCTAAGGTATATTTAAATAATTAAATTGCATTAACTTGACCAATCACCACAAGCCAAGACAGCATTGCATCCAAGGCAAGCAGGCAATGAAAAGGTAGGTGTACGCAGATACTCGAACGTTGCCAAATCAAATAAATAGTGATCACCTAAATAATTCTATTCTCGAATCGAATATCAACTATTCGACTGTTCAAATATTCTGTATATCCGGCACAGAGCCCCGTGCAGTGCCGCATGTCACATGAGCTGTGGAGCCCCTCATTCTCAACGCCGCGCACCACTGACGGGCCACCCAACCCAGCTGGTGCAGTCACACACTTTGTCTCTGCGTCTTCGCATATTTCTAGGCAGGCACGCAATCACTATGCAGCAAAATGTCGGGCAGAAGATGAACCATTGCATATAACATTTAATTAACTGCTTCACGACAGCTTTACTCAACAGATTCCAATATGTGTGTTGGACCTGCATGAATTTTTTCAGAGATAAGCTTATGTCTCCACTCAAGCGAAGAGTGTTGTAGAAAATCAGAAGCTGGCATGCTTACTAGATGCTGATTAAGTTGAGCCAATGGTCAAAAACATGAGACAGGAACAGCTACAAGGTGCACAGTGGATTGTTGCAGGCACGTTTAACAGCATGTCATGCGACAAAAGCCACAAGCTCTGCTACTCGCCTTCTGTTCTGGTGTAGTTGTACAATAAGAAATTTCTTTGCACTGCCTTCCACATATTCTTATGAAGACAAAACTAACCTCTGCCGCAGTGGTAAAAAAATGCAAGCATTCATTGTTATCAATTTAGAAATATTTACTAGTAAGCAATTGTAGCCTAATGTCATAAAAATAAATTAAAACTAAATTAATGAACTAATAACGAAATGACAATTCGATATGAACCATGATGCTGTAGTGGGGAACTCCGGATCAATTTTGACCACCTGGGGTTTTTAACCTGCACACACATCCAAGCACACAAGCGTATTTGCATTCCGCCCCCATAAAAATGTGGCCACCACAGCTGGGGTTGAACGTGTGAGCTCAAGCTCAGCAGCGAAATGCCATACATAAGACTAAAACTGAAAAAGTGTTTAAATATCAATGACATCATTAGAGCAAACAAGACTGTCACAAAACGTCATTAATATGTACCCACTTAAAACATGGTAATGGTTAAGACACAGTTGTGACCAATCCCCTACACAGTCTCCACAGCATGTAATGTATTGGTATCATGCTAATTTTTTATAACGTAGAGACTAATTTGCTCCCTTTTACCTTTTTCTTTTATTTGCCTGGGTTGCCACATGGCAAAATGTTGCCATACTGTGGTGCAAAAAACTTGCAACTTTTTGAAAAGTGCAGGGACTAGACTGCCAATGACTTCACTGCCGATACAGTGACGCCTAAACAAATACACATTGAAATGTACGAAGACGTGATGGTGGCCCAAGCAAAGAACTACACAGATGCTTCTATGAAATGCTGGCCCAGTTAGCTGGCAAGCATGCGTGCATGCATACTGCAAATGCCCTAGCACAAGGATGGCATGAACTTAATACAGCCGACTTCCGTTAATTTGATCCTGATGGATGGATGGATGGATGGAATAACTTTAATGAAAGGTCCTGCTAGCTACGGTGCGCAAGGTCTCATAGAGCGGGCTACTTCCATGTTGGGACCGGGAGTTGTAACTCCCTGGCCGCATCGTGGGCTCGTTGGACAGCCCAGAGCTGCTCCGCCTGGTCCGTGCTGCGTAATGCTTCTTGTAGCCTGGCGGAGTCTTGATCATTGTTTGCGTGGGTCCGACCACACGGCCAGAGCAAGTGATGAAACCGACGAAATATGATCGAATTATCCGGTGAGTCGAATTACAAGAAGCAGAAAAAAAAAAATGTTGTAGAAAATGCCCGCTCAGAAAGTACCAGCTCCTCTGGAACACACGGCAACCTTCCCTGAATGACTGCTTTCTGCAGCTGCCGGAAGGAGGCGGCACAAGCTTATGCTAGCGTCTGGGCAGCAGTGAGCATCCCCATCAATGAAAGCAACTTGGCATTTTTTTTTTCAAAGCCAGGCAATTAACTGTGCCAAGCCTTACACTGAATGACAAAGACTTCATAATGCGATCTTCGTGCGATATATGAGCCAGAACTTGCAACAGTAAGCACAATATCTTTTTTCAAACATCTTAAACAAATTATGCACCTCCGTGTAGTTATATGTCTCCCACCTTCAAAGAACTGCATTTCAACCTGGATGTAAGGAACCTCTATGTAATGAATTCCTGAATTTTATGATTTTTTTTCATTCCACAATGCTACCCCCATAGAAGCCCCCATAAATGTGACGTTCATGTAACGAAGGCATTGTAGCAATTGATCTCGACGTGACAAATTTGCAACCCAGATCACTAATTATGTTGAGCTGTACTGTTACTAAAAATTCGGATGAACAATGTGCATATTTTGTAATTAATTAATAAAGCAAGCGGCCACCTGCAGCAGAAACCCATGCGCTTGCGGCAAGCGTAGTGTGCTGTGGTGATGAGGGTGCACAGAGAAAAGCACTGAGGTGCATAAACAATGAATACAGATCAACAGATTCACCCAAGAAATTACTGCGCCAGGCCGAAGTTCTTACCCTGCAGAACAGAGCCAAGCCAGCATGCCTCAAAATTCTGTACCAACTTTTATCTAATCAATTAAATATTGACACTTTAGAATACACTTAGATATATCCAAAACTAGACCGACACAACATAAGTATTCTCAGTTCTATTATCATTCCACACGAACTGTCTTCAATTCTAATGTTTTTCCATAGACAAACCACAATTGGAATAAAGCGAGTGAATTTCACTTATAGTAAGACATTAGAAGGTATTACATTGCTTATTGAGCGTGAGTTGTATACATCACTACTGTAACTCGCAAGTGTTATGTTTCTTCTCATTAACACTTTTGTCTTGCCAAATTCTTGTTTATTGTTCCCACTGATATTGTGTCCAGTTTTATTGAACAAATATTTACTTCACCCTACTTAGACAGGGCTTGTCACTCGTATTTTCGAGTATAAGATACATGTACAGTTGACTTTCATTAATTTGACCCTGACGGGACCAACAAAACTGGTCAAATTACCCTTTGAGGGTCAATGACGTAAATATATGGCACTGCAAACAAGTCCAAAATGGTCGATGCCCTATATTTACGGCGCCGCCTGTACATTTAAAAAGCGTGCCAATTTCCTAAATTTTGTTTTCTGTCATGTGCTGCCATAATGTGGGAATACAGGGAATTTTTCTCTTTTTTTGCACACCTCCCTTTCTCGGTTTTCGTTGCATGGTTTGTTTTAACGCTAGTTCCCTCCCACGCGTCTATATAGTACCGCTCGTGCATCGCCACGCGGGCGGGCGGGCGGGCGGTGGTTTGGGTTTTGTTCCGCAGGCGGTTTCGGCTTCTCACGCTTGCAAAACTGAGGACTATCTCGTTACTAATTGCTCAAAGGGCGATCGCTTCCTTCTCACTCATTTAGTGCTCACAGGGGTGCGCATAGGAAGGATGCCACCGTGCATGCGTTTCCGTTGCTTTTTTTTTTTTTTTTGGAGACTCACGAAATCTAATTGCCTCTGGTTGGCGATAAGATGAAGATTAGCAGAAGTTTGTCACACATTTCGCTTTTTTGAAGGGAACACAACCACACAGTTTTCTTGAGTGTGCGCACCTACGCAGTTCATTTACGCTATGGATGTACATATATTAGTGTAAGAGCAGGGACATTTGAGTCTTGCAAAATATTCTCGTGTGTGCATATTCAAAGCCTTGAACTATCACAATGCATCAAAATTTTCATTCTTACAAGTTTGTTTCCTTTTTTTATTGCTGTTATTCAGGAATGAAGAGTGCATATATACCAATGCAATGCTTTATTTTTCATGAAAATGGGGAAAGTGATGAAAGAATGAAATGGGGGCCTCTGCTTAAGAATGTTTGGTGCGTGCAGACCGCTTGGTATGTCTTGAAGAGTCGTTTGCGTAGCATTCGACAGCATTCGACAGATGGTAAGCGCGATCATCATTAGCTAGACTTGGCACACGACATATAGCTGCGGCAAGTTCGGGGTGCAATCATCACATGGGAAAGCAAAAAAAAATCGAATTCTGACGACAAAATTCAGGGGCGCTATCATTACGCGAGTGCAATCATTATGCAAGTAAATACGGTAATACAGTGCAACTAATAAAGTTGCAAGCAAGATAGATGAATAAGTATGGTGGACACTGACAACCTTTTTGTCTACCAAGCATCATCACGCATTAGCCTTGATGCGTAAAACTGCTGCATAGATCTTGCCATTGCAAAGCTAGGATGGCCACCCAACTCTTTGTAGCCTCACGCACGCCTCACGGTTGGCATATAAAAAATGGAAATCAACTCGAGTCTGTCACCTGTCACAGTACTGGCTGTAACGTTCTGAATAAAATTGGTCGATGAATGCAATGTCACTACTGTTTGTTTTCTATTGTGTGGTAGCTTCCCAATTTTTACACTGCTGAACCTACATTGCGGCACAGCAGTGGTACAAGTCAGGCAAAGACAACACTTTTGGAGCAGTATGGAGCAACAAATATCATTCGGCACAGATTGGCACAATTGGCACAACACTCCCACCACTGCATACCAAGCGGGGAAGGTGCCACTGTAGCAGTGGACATGGCACATGTCCCTTAACTTACACAAGCACATGCGCCATCTCAAGTCACAGTATGAGCACTGAGGTGCCTACGTAAGTTTACTGGCAGGCTTTCAGAGTTTTAAATAGAGCCCCATTTCTCAGTTGGCCCAAAACGTACCCTCGACATTCAAGTTTTTCATCTTACTACCTTCTTTTTAGCTAGTTTCCCCAAAACGCAGATAGTTTTTCTCAACTTCTCGGTGCACAGCATGTGCGTGCATGTATAATTAAGGAACGCATACTAGGCCCCATTAGCGGTCTCATATAATATAGAAGGCTCACATGGTGGGCAAAACGAGGGCTTAAATCACCGAAGGAATTTCGGAAACAGCTCTGAATGGCTGCCAGTATGTTTATTTAGTGTCTAGGTACTCGTACTATGACTGGAGACGGCATGTGCATGCGCGCATAAGCAATGTGTACTATGTCCCGTGAGAGTGGCCCCTCTCAATTGTTGCCATGTTTCACCACATAGCACAGCTGTACTGTTGTGAAGCTGGTCAGTCAAGTCTTGGTCGAGATCGAGCTACAGTATTTTCCTGCAAACTGAACGTCCCTGATACAGAATTTTGACTAAGCGGCTATTGACAGCTTCAAGTGTTGCTACCATTGTCAGTTCATACGAAAGATTCTTTTGGACATCTGCCTTGAACGGCAGATGAAGATTGACATCTATCAAGTGACTGAGATGCTTGCCGCTTCATGGCAGGAAGCTAGTACACAGACCCTATCAAATTACTTTGTCAAGATCCAAATGAGTAAGGTGGTCCAAGCTAGAGCCTGCAAAGACAAAGAGGAGCCTTCAAGCCCACCTAATGTCACCGAAGTGTGGGATGCACTAGGTGTGAATGATGGAGTGCCCAACAACGTTGAACTTGGCGACTTTTTGTATGCTGACAATGGTGCCGTATCTACGGACGAGGTGTCAGACATGCTACAGCCAGGTTCGTCAAACCGGTGCAAAGCAGGCACCACAGACAGATCATCAACAAACATGTGATTATTAAAGGCCAACTGCAACGAAATTTCACTTGGGCTAAATTGATTATAAATGCCTAGTGTAGACTTTCAAAGTAATCTTTGCAAAGCCGCACGGCTAGTAATTGCCAAATTTTGTTATTACCAGTCATTATATAGCACCTACGCAGACGACTCATGCACCTGGCTGCAAAGTGGTAAAGATGCGGATATGGCAAATATTGAAGAACCGTACACAACTGTTGATCTCTCCATTGTGCCTAGGCAGCCAGGCGCATTGCTCGCTCATCATCTGCGAGTTGAAGGGCATCTCTCTTGGTGTGTGTTCTCCCTGCTCAGCTCGTGTGAGGTGTTGCGTGGTAGTCGGGTGCTCGAATACATATTTGAACGCGAGCGATGGCTGTGGAGTACACAACGCCGAGTAGTGGAAGGCCGAGCACATCTTTCCTGTCACCGCTTTCAGAGCGTTAGTGCGCACCGCGGCGGAGCAGGCAAGTGTGACGCGGACCAGCCTACGCGTACAAAGCATCTAAACTGAAGTTGACAAAGCTGCACAAGCTACATCTCAACAGAACAGTCACTTAGCCATCAAGATCTGCTTCGCAAATGCTTTCTCGGGATGACAGTAAGTACTATGAGCTGTGATGGTGCACGAAAACCAAAGAAAGGTAAACTGTACTCAGGGGTAATATTATTGGGCGATCATTTCCGGCAATGCGTCATCTTCAGGACATTTTGCACGTCTCTACACCAGACGTGTCGAAGTAGACGAACGAAAGCCTTTCTGACACAGCACCAGAAACTAGCAGGAACCGTGTGCTGCATTTCTCACGGAGGAGACCGTGACGTGGTGGCAAGCCATGCAGGAATGCAATGCCGTCGGAACGAAATGGCCGAAGCTTTATCATGGCCACAGTTGAGTTTGCATGCACTGAGCCCCGAGCCCCTTCAGCCCGGTCATGTCGAGCTTCAGCTACTTATCATCCTTTCCTACAGATGGCACTAATTGTCTGATTGGTCGACAAATCTGGCGTTTCCTGTGTGCCAGGCAGCAGCCAGTGAAGTTCGATAAGTCATGCCAGAGATGCTAAGACGGCTAAAATTTTACCCTGTGCTTTAAACGTGACCTGCAGCAGCGTGGCGACCAGTTGTTGCCGTAGCATAAGCGGACAAGTGCATTGCGAGCAAGCGCTTCTTTGTTTGTAGAAGGAGCGAACGCAACACGCTCGCTTCAGTGAATCTGAAATGTATATAGGCCAGCATGCTGCTGGTCAGCCAAGCTAGCGCACGATGCACTTTATTCCAGTGGCTCCAGCATGCAACAGGGCATGTTCTATTTCCGTGCCAACCACACTAGACTGTAGAGCGTCCAGTTTTTGCCGATGTAGCATAACTGTGCCATGCGTGGATCTTACCGCATTAAGCCAGACTGCACCTTTAGCTTGGCCAGTCCAATGCGCTCTTCTTTGAGCGGAGGCAGAATGCATGAAGACAACCAGATAGAGAAAACCGGCTGGACTCGGATAATATTTAGCATTAAAAGAACATTGCGAGTGCGCAATGGCATTGGCACAGCGCACGAAGCAGCTAGCAATGTATAACAACTCTGTGGCTAGCAGACATGTGGAACCTGTTCGCTTATACACAGAAATGGCATACAGTCAACGACCGATAATTCAGACATGCTCGGTAATTCAGACAGCTTTGTGGCACTGCCAATGGCCCCATAGACTTAATGTGCAAAGACGACTGATATTTTGGACATCTGCCAGGTCCACATTCCATTATCCAGACTCCGTCCGTGGCTGTAGTGTACGCCGACCCTGCCGACATTATTTCCTTTGGCAGCCTCGACCAGACATCAAGTATCGCGCCAGAGACGCGAGACATCAAGTATGGCCTTAGAGCATGTAGGAAGGAAAATACTGGGATGAAGCGTCACGTGACAATTTTGAAGCCTAGACATAAAAAATTTAGAGGAATGGGATGATGGGAAATAGGCCCTCGCGTGACAGGCAAACAGTGGCTTTAGTCGGCTCACTTTGGTCGCGTCTGGTGTGGAGGTTTTGGAATATGCACATATTGGGTGTTGCAAACGTATGCCGAGGTTGAGTGAAGGAATTCCAAGTGTGTGAAGCAGTCGAGTCTGCGTTACGTTAGTAAGGTAACACACTGAACCACCCCGTGGCACGCCACTTAAGCAAGCAGCACACAGGCGCTAAGGCTGTAGCGAACGAAGGAGTTGGGTTATTAACCGGCACTATGCTAAACAACATGCGAGGGCCACCTCAAGGACTGGTCATGTTTTGGGGCGGTTTCAGGGAAACGAGGAAACCTTTCACCCTTTAAACATGTGGAGGCAACCAAGCCACTCTTCTAATGGCGATTCATCGTGTTTGGGAGGCATGTTCTAGGACACAATATGATGTCTTTCGCACCTGCAAACATGTGCAGGCACTCAAGCGAGCGTCGAAGGTTTGCAGCGACTGCTTTTTCTCGTGTGAAAAAGATTCATCCCATCTTGTACCCAACAATGGACTGGTGAGCCAGGGACCCCAACAATACTTCAGGCCATGCAGGCCCATTGAACGCTGTCTTTCTGCTCAATGTCTTTTGACTGTCATGCTGCTTAGTGCTGCTTAGTGTCACTTGTGCTTTTTATCTTGTAGTTATGCAAAAGAGCCTGAATTATTGTTCTTTGATCATAACCATCAAACAATGTCAAATGACGCCAACTACATCCTCAATATTTGCGCCATCGAGAGTAGCGATGATGGGAGAGAAGTGCCAAGTAGCAAAGAAACTAGGGGTATGCAAATATTTGGAAAGTTTGAATATTGTCATGTACGAGTTTGTGCTGCTGTGGACAAAATGACATTGGCAGGTGAAGAGGAGATTGAAATGTCTCAAAGATCGATTGATGGTGTTACCCTGGTCACTGAGCTCACCCTTGTAACTGTATATATTGGATATACCGTATTTACTCGCATAATGATCGCACTCTTTTGTCCGAAAAAATTGACTCAAATTCAGGGGTGCGATCATTACGCGGGTTAAATTTCCTGCAAAAAAAAAAAAAAGATTTTTTTTTAATCTCGCATTTGCTGCGGGATGACAACAGGTCAATAAATAGGCGGCTGCCCCTGTATGTAGTGCGGGGACACCAAAACAAAGATGGCGGCCGGAGGAGCAAGCCGAACGCGATTTGTATTCTTCTCGTGAGTACATTACATGCATTGAAACAGTTTCTTTTGTATTAGTAATGAATAATATCATTAATATTGGCAAGTGTGCGGTAATAACGTAGCCATGTCCACTTTGAGGGGACAGAAACAGATGGGCGCGCTTTGCTGCCAGTGACATAGGAACACATGACGGGCATGCTGCGGAAACTGCGGCATTTGTCTTCACTAATATCCTAATACGGCATGTTTCCCCTAAGGGTGGGCGAATATCTTAGCCCTGTTACAAGCGTCGGCGTATGAATAGGGTACACTTTAACATATCAGTGTAAACGTGGCTGCTATCGTTGCCGCTCGCGATTTGTTGCGTGCCCACGAGTGCAGACGAGAAGAATCGAAAGGCGCCTTTTTTGTTGTTGTTGTTGACCACAGCCATTATAAAGCCTACACATAATAAAGGCGAGTTTGGTTGTAGCCTTCTTTTTTTTTTGTCATGGAAGTGATGAAAGGAATGAAATGGGGCATCAGCTTGAGAATGGTTGGTGCGTGCAGACCGCTTGGTTTGTCTTGAAGAGTCGTTCACGTAGCATTTGACAAATAGCGCGATCATCATTAGCTAGACTTGGCACACGACATATTGCTGCGGCAAGTTCGGGGTGCGATCATTACAAGGGAAATAAAAAAGAGAATTTTGACGACAAAATTCTGGGGTGCGATCATTGCGCGAGTGCGGTCATTATGCGAGTAAATACGGTACATATATTTTCTCCGTGTAACATTTTGGTGGAGGTGCGGGGTAATCTTGCCACAAGCCGGCCCTAAATCTTCGCAGCGGGCGTCACATCGGTACCGCTGTTATGGCTACTGATGCTGTCTCCGTCGCTCAGACACCAGCGGAAGTGGTGCAAACCCAGCTACGTCACCCGGAAATCTTCATCGGCACTGGCAAGGTCGACGCTGAAGACTGGCTGACGTCATATGAGCACGTCGGTAAGCACCACAAGTGGGATGCCACACTTTTGCTGGCCAATGTGATATTTTACGTGGGAGGAACCACGAAGGTATGGTTCGAGACGCATGAAGCCGACATTAGAAGCTGGGACTCCTGCAAGAAAAAGCTATGCAATCTTTTTGGAAGACCTGCGGGACGTCAAATGGAGGCCAAGCAAGAGCTAGCGTCTCGTGCCCAGACATCAACCGAATTCTACGTCGCGTATATTCCAAGACATTCTGGCTTTCTGCCGTAAAGCAGATTCGGACATGCTGGAGGCCGATAAGGTCGGACACATCTTGAAGGGCATCGCGGACGGTGCATTCCACCTCCTGCTTTGCAGGAACTGCTCAACCGTTGAATCCATCATTAAGGAATGCCGGAATTTTGAGCAAACACATCGTACAATGCTTCGACTGACTTCTGAATACGGTTGCCACTTCCTCCCGCAACGACGCTGCGGCGTCCCATCCGCTTACAACGCCAAGCTTGACACAGGCCATCCGTAGCGAACTTGAGGCTATGGCTCCAAGTTCTCACTGTCCTCATATGCATGACAACATCATTATCTCGCTCAATCAAGCTGTTCGCCAAGAAATTGCAAACACGGACATCTAGTCTGCTGTCCACCCACGTCCCACCCCTACCACACCTGTCATTGCCTCTGCTGCCCCTTGACAGTAGTTCCCAAATCGATATCGGAACCCCTCTGAGTGGCGAACACCGGATGACAGGCCAATTTGCTTTGCTTGCTCCCAGGTTGGTCACTTCTCCCGCCACTGCCGTAGTAGCCGCTGGTACTCCTCGCCTCAACCATATGCTGATCGCCGCTTTGACTGAGACCCTCGGCCTCTGTCACCCCTCTCTGAACCATACCATGCCAGCCTTCCTTCTCGAGGAAACACCACTAGCCACTCGCCCTGGCGGCAATGCCGTCAATCTCATTCGCCTACACCTTGACGTCCCTCGTCCCCGTCTTACGCAGGTTGCTTCTGTGGAAACTAAACAATGCAGCCCCTGGAGGTGAGGCTGCATTGACGACTCGGACTGCAAAACCTCTGCTGGCCCCTGCTGCTTGACTGAACGTTGTTGAAATTTTTGTTGATGATGTACCCGTTCGATACCTCATCGATACTGGAGCTCAGGTGTTGGTTATGCGATCAGATCTTCGTAGCCATCTCCGTAAAGTCCTCACACCTGCTCAGTTGCCTGCCATCCGAGTAGCTAACAACAACAGCTGTGATGGGGATGTGCGCCGCCCGTGTTACCACTGCCGGCTGTCCACTGTTAGTCCTGTTCACTGTACTGGCCGAGTGTCCACACGAAGTGATTCTTCGATTTTCTGACTCCCATTCAGCACTTCGTGACAGTGCAACTGGCACCCTTCGTCTTGAACTGCCCCATTACTTTGCCGACCTGACCGACAACTACAAGTGCCGCCTTCGTTCTACTGAATTTGTTCGACTGCAACCTGACTTACGTCCTCATGTCGCCTTCTCCACCACTTCGAGATGGTCCTTACATGATGTCCCCACTTTGTGACGTCCTCTTGGCACGTCAAATAGCACTACCATGCTCAATTTTTGCAACTCTTGCCCAACAATCAAGCATGGCTTCCTCTTCTGAACTTTGGTTCGTGTTTGCAAGTGCTTCCTGCGGGTGCATCTATCGCTGTGCTATCCCCTTTGGAAAACTGTGGAGTAGCTGCTCTTACGCCCGACCCATGATTTGACACTGCTGCAGCTTCTGCCCCTCCTACTTCACGCAGCGACAAGTTTACGCCAATGATAGCTACTGATCTACAACCTGCTTATGCCGACGCCCTTCACAACATTCTGATGTCCTATGAAGACATCTTTGATTTGGACAATCGCCCGCTAGATCGAACTTGTGTCGTCGCCCATCCAATCCACACTGGTGACGCTCCTCCTATACACCGGAGGCCCTACCCCTGTGTCTGCGGCTGAACACCAGGTCATCCAAACGGAGGTGGACAAAATGCTCTCCAAAGATATTATCGAGACTTCCTGCAGTCCGTGGGAGTCACCTGTCATTCTGGTTAAAAAGAAGGACAACACCTGCAGATTTTGTATAGATTACTGTCACCTTAATAAAATTACCAAAAAGGGTGTGCATCCGCTTCCACGTATCGATGCCACGCTGGTCTGCTTACACAGTGCCAGTTATTTTTCGTCGACTGATTTGCGCTCTGGCTACTGGTAAATCGCAGTGGATGAACGAGATCGTGAAAAGACTGCCTTCGTCACCCCAGATGGTCTCTACCAATTTAAAGTGGTGCCTTTGGGACTGTGTGATGCCCCTGCTACCTTCGAGCGCATGATTGACTCTCTTCTGTGCAGATTCAAATGGACCATATGCCTCTGCTACCTTGATGGCGTCATTGTTTTTTCACCGACGTTTGAGAGCCACCTCCACTGACTCTCAGCTATCCTTGCTGTTTTTCGACGAGCTGGCCTACAACTCAATCCTGCAAAATGCCATTTTGGCCACCGCCAAATACGAGCACTTGGTCACTTGGTTGACGCTGCTGGCGCCCAGCCTGATCCTGATAAAGTTCATGCCGTTGGTGAGTTTCCATTTTCGAGTTCCTTTACCGATGTCCGAAGTTTCCTAGGGCTGTGTTCCTATTTTCAGCTATTTATCCAGAACTTTGCAGAAATCGCTCGTTCTCTCACAGACCTCCTCAAAAAGTATGCCACTTTTCTTTGGGGACCCGACGAGGCTGCAGCATTTTCTACGCTTATCAGTTGCCTTATCAATCCACCCGTGTTGGGTCATTTTGATCCGCATGCCTACAGTGAAGTTCACACTGATGTAAGTGGCCATGGCATTGGCGCTATCTTGGCCCAACGAAAGCGGAACACCAATCGCATGATCACATATGCTAGCTGTCTTCTTTCAGCACCAGAAAGCAACTACTCCATAACAGAACGTGAATGCTTGGCCCTTGTTTGGTCCGTTGTTAAGTTCTGCCCTTACCTGTTCGGTTGACATTTCACCGTCGTGACAGATCATCATGCCTTATGTTGGCTATCCTCACTCAGAGACCCGACAGGTCGTCTTGGCCGCTGGGCTTTACGCCTGCAAGAGTACACCTTTTCTGTGTCCTACAAATCTGGGCGGCTACATAAGGATGCCGACTGCCTCTCCCGCTATCCTGTCGACCCACCTGATGGCACCGAAACCGATACAGATACCTGTGTTTTGTCGATCTCCGATTTCTCACGCATCGCTGACGAGAAGCATCGTGACCCATATTTGCGATCCATCATTGAACGCCTTACCTCAGAGCAACAGCATGCTTCACTCCATATGTTTGTTCTCCAGGCTCGTTTGTTCTAAGGCGCTCGTTAACACGGCGGCAGCCGTGTTAACGAGCGCCTTAGAGAACATGAGTTATTCATACCAACAGGCACAGGTTCTCATTTGGCTCAGCATTGTAAAATATGCAAGTGCAAACCCATGTTTCGTGATACCACGATTTTGTAAAAAAGCCGTGACACCACCGCCCGAGAGTTATCGGAAGCATTCTTCATTCAGTCATTGGGGTCACAGTGCATTAGTGTGCCTTCCTTAACCTTGCACAGCGCTGAATTTGGTTGTCGCATGAGTGCGCTCTTGGGATCGGATGTTGGTGGCTCCACCGCTTGGTGCTCACTGCGCATGTTCCTCTAGTTTCAGCTGTTCTATAAAGGAGTGACGTAATAAAATGATGTCAGTTGAGAGCAGCGCCTTGTTCTGTTGTCTTTCCTGTGTGTTGTTGTTTTGTGCTAAACAAAGCATTCATGAATTCGCACCAACTAGCCTGCCAACGCATTGTGCTGGGCTATATCGCTGTGTTCGAAGCTACGTCGCTGCCTGCGAACTTTGCTGATGCCGCAAGAAGCCTTCATTGTCTCCCATTGGGCACATTCAGCCTATAGATATCCCCAGTGAACCATTTTCCGTGTTGGTCTGGACCTCCTTGGCCCATTTCCAACTTCATCCTCGGGCAACAAGTGGGCGGCCATTGCAACAGACTATACCACGCATTATGCCATAACGCGAGCCCTCCCTAAAAGCTGCGCAACTGATGTGGCTGATTTTCTCCTACATGAAGTGATCCTACATTGTGGTGCCCCACATCAGCTACTCACTGATAGAGGCCGCTGTAATCTATGGTTGTCAACGACCTTCTTCGCTTTTGCTCAACGTCCCACAAGTTCACGATGGCTTACCACCCACAGACAAACGGACTTACCGAGCATCTCAACCGTACACTAACGGACATGCTCTCTATGTACGTGTTCGATGATCACTAGGACTGGGACTGCTCGTTACCCTTCGTGATGTTTGCATAAATTCATCGCATCATGATATTACTGGTTATTCTCTGTTCTATCTACTGTATGGCTGTGAACCACTCCTGCCTCTTGACTTGCTGCTCCCTTCCGATGCCAATACTACACCGTTCTATGCTCACGATGCCATTTTTAGCGCGGCCACAGCACATAGCATTGCCTGTGATCGTCTTCTGGCGTCTCAGACTATCCAAAAGCATTGCTACGATGGTCGTCGTCGGGTACTCATTTCAGCCCTGGGTCACTTGTCCTGCTTTGGTTACCGTCCCGTCGCGTCAGCCTCTGCACAAAACTACTGCCACTATACGTCGAGCCATACAGAGTTCTTCACCAAGTCACCAGCCTCACATGAGATATCACCTGTGACTTCGACGTCTTCTGCCTCACTAAGAACTGATATTGTGCACGTTTCGCGACTCAAGCCCTACAACTTGCACGCTGATTTGACGCCCTAAAAAGCATCGAGACGATGCTTTTGCAGCCGGGGGTTAATGCCACATACAAGTTTGTAACACTGTGGACAAAATGGCGTTAGCAGGTGAAGAGGAGATTGAAGTGTCTTGAAGATCGGTTGATAGTGTTACCCTGGTCACTGAGCTACACCCTTGTAACTGTATATATTGTAAATACATACATTTTCTCCATAACATTATCAAACATTATATTTTTAATATTTGCATTCGATTCTAAAAATGCATATCTGGGTATTTTAGAATATTTGGTTGGATACGAACATTGCTGGCTGTACGGGACCAAACAGTTCTTAGCATTGGTTTCTATCTAATCTAAGAATATTGGGGATCTCTGGTGCTGAATTTGTTATGGTTTCACGGTGCTAGCGAAATTTTGTCTGCAGAGCATGCTTAGCCACTAAACGCCTAATACTTCGCGAGAAAGCCAGCCTCACAGTAACAAGGGGCACGAGTATTCAAATAGCCGGGGCAAACTTTTTCTTTCTTTCTTTTTCTTTTTTTTTTTTCAGTGCCACCCCCAATTTCGATTTTGCTTGACAGCAAGTGCGATGAGTAACGACTGATAGTGGGTCAAATTCCTTCGATTTTACAGGCATTTGATGCAGCATAATAAAGCGCAGGCTGGTGGGAACACCTAGTGGGAATTTCTAAATTTTCCACATTAACATGAAATCTAGTAAGCTTGTGTTCAAGTTGCCAAGGGTCAGCAATTTTCAGCATGCATGAACCATACTTTGTATACCTGTAGTGACAGAACGACAGTGGTCGCAACACAGACTGACCAGGTTACATGGAAGCGCACGTGCAAGCACTGCTAAGCCTTTTTGGTAACTTGCTAAATAAAAACACTTATGTTTTGTCAAATATGCTATTTTCTGACTCAATTATACTAGCATACCTGCCCACAGTTCCTAATTATTGGCGAGCAGCTGCATGAGCAAAGTGCATAATCAAAATATAATAGAAAATGAGCTAGCTCTAGGTTTCTACCATTACAAATGGGTATTCATGTCACTGATACTCATTTTTCATAGTCCTTGAACAGATTGATTTGGAGCATGTAACTTTTTTTAACTGTCTGGGTATCTTTCATGTTTGCTACAGGTGATATAGCTAATTTTTCTCCCACACATCAAATATACTTTCGAGATCCAGTGTGAAGTGCCATTTGCACAGGCAAAGGAACTTACCAAAAAATAAATTCTTATGTTGTTCTTGAGTTGTATGCTTTCAATGATGCTGAAGTCGTTAGCAAACTGCTAAAACTAAACTTTCAACAGGAAGATAACATCTAGCCGAGAAGCACTTTTGTGAGGCCACTGTAACACACTGCAAAGAACACACACACTTACAGAAAGCAAGGGAGATGATGATGCCTAGAAGGAAGGCAGTGGCTATGCTCAGGTAGTAGACGTAGTCCCGCACTGTCCGTGGCCACAGGGGGAACAGGCACACGGCTACAGCCCCCACCACTGTAGAAAAAGGGGAACCCATTAACAAAGTGAAAACTCCTTTAGAATGCAGGATTAACACAAATGTCATACAAAATTATTCTTCAGCTGAACCTCAGTGCTACCTTTAAGTGCCAATTAGATTTTGTACCTCGTAAAAAGCTTAAGTTTCAGAAAGAGTAGCTACAAAGCAGCCTCTGCAACATTTTAAAATCTGATACAGACGAAGTTGTGTCATAAAGTGTTCACAAAGAAAAACGCTTTTGATAGCGAAACCTGGAAAAATGCAGCCATTATTGCTCGCCAGAAATGACGCACAACCTGAAACGCTGACAAGCAGTGCAACACTCGAGCATGACCTCCGAAACAGGGGACGGCACCCATGGTAAACTGTTGATCTCAGAGGCCACGTTCGGCTAATAGCGGAACATTGCCAGCGTTGTCAGCGTTTGTGGCTAATGACCAGACGCCCATGTCGTCTGCTAAGGTACTGTCTAAAAGCTGTTAAAAAAAAACTGACAATTGACCAGTCCTGCAGCACTACTGAGTGCTTTGATAATATATAGTACCAATATAAATTAATTGATTAAAAGTGAAATTTCACTGCAGTTGGCCCTTAACAGTATTAGCTGTTCCTCAACACCAGCTTTTGCAACAAATTTCTTCGCTGGCCTTGAGGACACACCATCGTGCCACTGCTTGGAAGCACGGCCACTGTGTCAAAGTACAATCTGATCACAGTAAGCAGGATGCCATGTTTGAAAAATGTGCAGTCAATTTGGACCTAAAAGGTCGCGCAAATCCAGACACTCTCCTTTAAGCAGAAATTTTGGATGTGGGCAATGGTGACACTTATAGTGAAGGCTGGCAAAATGAATAAAGTGCACGCCAGATTTAGCTTAAAGACACAACGCACTCGCAATGCCGATTAAAACACTTACAGAAGGCCCACAGGAAAGAAAAAGGGCAAAATGTAACCGGCCAGTGTCACACGTACCATGATTTTGGCATACATTAGTGTGAACCAGCATGGATCTTCAGAGCTTAAACATTACCCAATATGTTTACTACGGTGCCCAACTTTGTTTACAGTGATTTCTGGCAGTTATCTATGTTGGCTGAAATTGTTGGCATTTTTGCTTTGGCTTGACGGAAAAACCTGAATAGCAATTACGGGGTCATTAAGTTGAGACAAGTGTTTGTGGAAAGCAGTAGCTTCCTTTTAATTCAGCGCTAAGTGAGCGATGAGCTCCTTTCCTGTCCTGTGGTTACTGCATATCATTTCGCGCCCTTTTGCACTATAACAAGATGGGATAAACACAGCGGCAGCCACCAGTGCATAGGGTGCATATGTAGCTTGTGGGTCATAGTCAGTGTTTTTCACACTATGACCCACAAGCTACAGTCAGAGAATCTCGTTCACACGTTTTGAGACACAATGAGACGAAAAACATACTAACCGGGAGAATGCATCATCTGAAGCCGCTAAAAAACTCTGCAAACTGAACTGTAGTTGACATCTACATAATGAAAAGCACTGCATCAATTGTTGCAGCACGAGGTGCCGGCCCGTGCCCATCTGGTGGAGTCCGAGTCACTCAAGACGCGCATTGTCGTTTTTGTGGCTTTGGCAAGCTTACAGTCCTGCTCCTCGAATTTGGCCCGGGTCGGCAGCCTTTTCGGGCAGAGAATTTTGGTGGGAAGTTTTGATGTGCCCACTCAGCAGGAATCGAATCGTTTAGGCATGAGACGCTGATGCGCGTTAAGCTCATGGGGGCATCCCAAGACACCCATTGTCGTTTTGAAACAGCGATGGGAAACCAAAACATGATCGAGCTGGTAGGCAACGCTGGAATATGATGCCATGATGCTGCCAGAGCGAAAAATGATGCTCACTTCACGCCGTCTGCAGCAGGCAACGGCGGCGTGTTTGCGTTACAGTCGAAACCGACTATATCGAACCTGTTTACATCAAATTATTCTATATATCGAACAATTTCTGGGCACGCTATAGTTACAATGAGTATATCTAGTAAAAATTATGTTTACATCGAATAAAAATGGCAGCAACTCCCGATATATCGAACCTCGAGCAGCGGAAAAGTGCCCCCAGAAGTTGGCTTTCCCTCGCGGTTGCGGGGAAACCCGATGGCGCAGCTCCAACCAACCACTCTCCCTACCGCGACCGCGCTGCTTCGGACGAGCCGTCGGCACCCCCCTGCAAAAATGATCCTGGCCCGCCCGCAGCGCTTGCTCAGACAGCCAATCAGAGGCTCTTGTGCCCTCATCATGCAAAATGGCGAAAGTGCGAGTTGTCTCAGTGCTTTTCTGGTCCATTGTGTGTGTGTCTTGTGGGCCTTCTCCCGCAGTGTTGCTGTGATGAAGCGGCACAATTTGCCTTTCGTTGTGAAGCTCGAAATCATAAATCGGATCGAACGCGGTGAGAAGTCGGATGTGTCCCCGCAGTGTGAATGATGCCGAAGAACTCTCAGGACAATCTTGAAGAATAAGGGGGAAATTAGGGCTGAAGCGGCCAAACTCTCGCCCCGGTGCCCGTGGCACCCGACGCGTACGCACGGCCGTGTACGGGTGGTTTATCCGAAATTGCTTCAGCCGTGCCGGCTTCCGCGTGCTTGGTGATGACTGTAAATTCTGGTGAATGCGACGCAGCCGTTGTCGGTGTTGCCGAAACTTCGAGCGAGCTGTCAGAATTTCCGGAAGCTGTTGACGAATCAACAGTGGACGAGTTTATGAGTGCAAATGATTGTGTCGCGACCACAGGAGAGCCCGAAAACGACTACTACATTGCCAACATCGTACCAAGCACAAGTGAAAGTGGGCACAATGAGGAAATCAACGACAGCCCTTTGCCTATATCCTCTGAAGTGATTGGTGCGCTCGCACTAGTCCGGTGCTTCTGCGCGAATGCGGAAGGTTGCGGCCTCAGCTGCTCCCGACTCCTTAGACAATGTGGAGAAGTGTGTGTGTCGCAGGCAGCAAAATTGGCCATGCAGAAAGAAATGCAGGACTATTTCATGCGAAACTAAGCTAGTTTCATCAATAAAGTGATTTTATAAATGGTATGTGCTTTTATGACATCGGATTATTTAGAAGGTTTATATCGAATTATGCTCTATATCGAACTGATCGGCGTCTTTTTTCGAGTTCGATACAGCCGGGTTCGACTGTATTGCCAACTGAAAGTGTACAGTATGCTTCGTATGCCACATGCACTGTGAAACAGATAGGTGAAGATGGTTGTCACGATGGTTTGGCAGCAACAGTTGTGAATGGCAATGTTCCATGACCCATGAGGAGATTTGCTGGTACCAGAATAGGAAACCAAGTGCGTCGCAGCATTTGCATCTGACACGGGCGGGCGAGTACTGCTGGAAAGTTGCCGCTGTGGGTGCCTATTGCTCTAGGAACAGGCCTGTGCCTCACACCTTTTGTTGTTTACATGGGATCCGGCAGCAGGAAAATGTTTCATGTGATTGCAATTTAGCGATACACTGAACGTCGGTGCCAAAAGATTGTGTCTTTCAGGAACATATTGACCGGCAAGAAATAAGTACTATACTGGGTCATTTCTTACGTTCTCAATCGTGAATGTTGGCACTGGGAAATCGTACGAAATGGGATTTATTAACAAGCTATACCGTAAATAGCAATGGAGGATTTGCTACCAGCCGGATCATTGCTAACAAAATAGAAGACGCACTTAGTAAGAAAAAGCACATCTATTCTGATCAAAATGTGACATGCCCCGTTGCCATCATGCCATGCAGCTGCAGGCGCTTCAACATTCTGTAGAAGTTCAGTTTACAATCCTCCCCAAACGTGTTGCAAGATCTTATAATCTGCGCACTATAACAAAAATTGTGGCGCCAGAACAGGTGTTGGGTGGTGAAATACGAAACAAGGGCAACGTCTTTCACAACTATATAAAGGCAAGCACGCTAATGCTAAACTTTTATTCATAGTTCTCCTGGCTCATTCAACAATTTGACATTCGGATAATTTCGACATTTCTGGCAGTCCCATTAAATCTGAATGAACAATGCTTAAGAGTGCATATTTTAGCACCAGGAATGTTTGTGGCATAGTATACTGTTGAAAACGGCATTTATGAGTAAAGTGTAGCATTTGAAGTGAATATACAGTAAAACCACACTATAATAAACCTCAATTTAACACAATTCATGATGTAATTAACTATTTTTATTTCCCTATCTCAGTTCTATTGAAAAACCAAATTTTTTTTTCACTATTCAGCGAAGTAATTTGATCACACAGTTTCCACTTAACGAAGTTTTCGACCATTTCAAGCACGTACTTGGAGCCTGTATGGCTAATGAATCTAGTATGCAGGAAACACCGCTGCGCCACGGGGCGTGCAACTGCTCACAGTGCCTGGGGAAACATGAGAGCTGACAATTCCCTCTGTGCAAAGCGGATGGGAAGGGAGCGAACAAATGGTAATGTGATCAAGCACGTGCTGTGATGGAGCGCAGGGGCAGAGGAGGGGCAAGAACACGTGGCTAGCTGCCTTCTTCTAGCATATGCATCTCCTCCATGCCGCATATGAACCCAGGCCACGTGCTGTATCTTGAAGGTAATCTCTCCACGGCAAGGGCAAAGGATGCGCTGAGACGGGTAGCGCCTCGATGCGCATTCGCATTGGATTCCCATGTATGCACTGCTGGCAGTCACATAATGTCAATTTTGCAAGACACAGTGCGAAGCAGTTGCTCACGCTGACAGCGCGCTGGTGCTCATCAAGTGAGAACTGCTAAGTTTGCCTGAGTGCGCACGACACCGATAGAACTACAAACCTCAATTCAGAGCATTGACGCTATCGCCATCAACGCTCTGCCTCTCTGGCAAAACTGAGTTTTCTTTTTTTTGCTCACGATGAGTACACGTATCGTCTTGCACTTTTGTTTTTTAATTTGTGGGCGCTGGCTGCAAGCACTAAGCATGGTCAGCTATGGCATCTAAGATTTATAGCACCCTGTGATGCAACTCGTCACGGGTTCTATAAGCCAGCGCTAAAAACTTCGCTTCACCAAAGTACTAGACAGTGAGCATGGCAGTGATAACATGATGCAGACCTCAAACCCGTTCTTGTTTCTTGTACAGGTAAGCAGGCGGTATGGCAAGTGTTATTGTAGCAACAATATCTGCCTAATATTACTGCCATGCCCATGGTCGTTTGTGTGAAATACTTTCTCATGGGATTACTTCTCTGATTCCTTTATTGCTTAGCAGTGATATTGAAACTAATCCTGGGCCGGCGGACGACAAGCTAACAAAGCAATTAGAATCAATTGCATAAGACATAAGGGAAATTAAGAGGAAGAATCTGTGAGAAATCAATAACTATCCGCAATGGATAGGAAACTTGAAAAAATTAGTGGACTAGAAAAGCATGCTTCCAATTTGCATAAAGCGAATAGTAGAACTAAAAAACAGTGCGAAAGATATTAAAAACTGATGATCTTGAAAACAAAGTCGGAGGTCGAATCTTATCGTTTATGCAGTCCAGGAACAGCAGAACGAGTCATTTGAAAGACTTTATGATATAGTGTTGAGGACAACTTTTAAGAATACTCTGGAGGTACAAATATTAAGAATTGAGCGCATTCACCGCCTTGGTAGAACCTAAGAAGGTGCACCTATAATCAGGCCAATAATCGCGAAGTTAAAGAATTTCAGCCTTGCTCCAAACTGAAAGGCTCTGGTTACTCCGTAGGTGAAGATTACTTGTTCGGCATTCATGAAATAATCATTTTAAAAAGTGGAATATTACCAAACAAAATCGCAACAGAGGGGAATAGGTTACACTGATTGACGACGAAGTTCAGATAAATGGTTGTAGTTATGCTTGGGATGATAGCCGTAAGAATATTATTGAATTTTTAAGAAATGTTGCTGTTTCGCCCGAAAGTCGAAGGATCGGTTGCGATAGCAAATTAGCAGACAGTATACAAAGTGAGGACAATACTTTTGTAGGTCGTATTAACTTGTATACGTTCACTTGCTAATAACTAAACGAACAAGCATGGTGTCAGCACACACAGCAAACATGAACGCATCACACTCGATGACCATGGACAGTTGCTGTCAAAACACTGGCTTGAGGAAATGCGGCAGCAGCAGCGAGCAAAGTAAAAATATAAATTATGGCATTTAACATGCCAAATCCTCGATCTGATCATGAGGCACGCCATAATGGGGGGCTCCGGAATCATTTTGACCACCTGAGGTTATTTAATGTGCAACTAAATCTAAGTACATGGGTGTTTTCGCATTTCGTCCCCATCAAAATGCAGCCGCTATGGCCGGGATTCGATCCCAAGCGAGCGAAGTGATCTTCGTGCTGTCTATCGCTTCAACGCAATTGAGAGCCACGGACACACAGCATGCACAAAGCTATGAGCCGCCGACGCATCTAGACTCGGCCCCTCACACAGATCGCTCTCAAGGTACGGCCGCACAGCCGCGTGCAGTTGCAGCTGGAGTAGAAAGCCCCCTGCCTCCCCTCCCCCCCGGTGCCTCGCAACGTAGGGTGTCTCATGCGCTACGGAAATCTCCGTGCTTTCTCTTCGCTTTTGTCCCGTTCATGTGGGCAAGATTGGGCCAGGATTGGCGGCTCCCATCGCATGCTTGCGCTCGCACCTACAGTGCAGGGCGTGCGGCGACGTTGTTACTGTCCTTTACTGTCCGACTTTATGCGGAACCTCACGGTGACGCCGACAGCAGAAATGTGTTTGGAGTGTCTATACAATTGCTATCGTAATAAAGACGAACAGCCAGCAGCCCGGTTTTCCAGGTGGCGACGTTCCCAATGCTGCTGAATGTTAACGAGCGAAGTCTTACGAATAAGACGGACCAGCTGCAAGCTGCTTTGTTGGCGTTAAAACCTCATATTATTACTGTGAACAAAATATGATTGAATGCAGCTATAAACCACATTTACTCGCATGATGATTGCGCTTTTTTGTCAAAAAAAATTGTTGCAAATTCAGGGGTGCGATCATTACGAGAGTTAAATTTCCCGCGAAAAGAAAAGAAAAATTTTTTCATCCTGCGTTTGCTGCGGGATGCGGGTGCGGGACACCAAAACAAAAATGGCGGCCGGCGGAGCAAGCCGAACGCGCCGAACTAGATTTTTTTTTTCTTCTCGTGAGTACATCACATGCATTGAAACAGTTTCTTCTGTATCAGTAATGAATAATATCATTAATATCGGCAAGTTTGCGGCAATAACGTAGCCCAATAACGTAGCCATGTCCACATCGAGGGTGCAAAAACAGATGGGCGTGCTTAGCTGCCAGTGACATAGAAACACATGGGGGGCATGCTGTAGAAACTGCGGCATCTGTCTTCCCTACTATCCGAATACCACACATTTGCGCTAAGGGTGGGTGAATATCTTAGCTGTGTTATAAGCGCTGGCGTATGAATAAGGTACACTTTTAACGTATCAGTGTAAACGTGGCTACTATCGTTGCCGCTCGCGATTTGTTGCGTGCCTACGAGTGCAGATGAGAAGAATCGAAAAGCGCCTTTTTTTGTTGTTGTTGACCACAACCATTATAAAGCCTACACATAATAAAGGCAAGTTTGGTTGTACCTCTTTTTGTCATGGAAGTGCGGAAAGTGTTGAAAGTAATGAAATGAGGCATCTACTTAAGAATGTTTGGTGCGTGCAGACCACTTGGTTTGTCTTGAGTCGTTCACATAGCATTCGACAGATGGTAAGCGCGATCATTATTAGCTAGACTTGGCACATGACATATTGCTGCGGCACGTTCGGGGTGCGATCATTACACGGGAAATAAAAAAAATCAAATTTTGACGACAAAATTCAGGGGTGCGATCATAACACGAGTGCGATCATTATGCGAGTAAATACGGTACACCATGAAATTGTGCCGGTGAGCTATGCAATCGTTCGAAAGGATACAGATACCAGAGGGGGAGGTGTTGCAACATTCTTGTGGCAGGGAATTGATTATCATTTAGACATGCCGGACATGCCTGGTGTCGAGGCAATCTGGTGTAAACTTCATCTTAATGATGGTGTCATACACATTAGCGTTTATAGGCCACCGAATGCAGTAGCTACGTATCTGCACCCTCTTTTTGACCACCTGAATTTGCACATGGTCAGTGGCAGGATAATTACCACGCTACTATGGCCTGACCTTGTTGTGATTTGTTTATAAGTGCTGACTAAGAAGATCTACCAGGAATGCTTTGGGAAACTGTGAAGTTGTTTCTACTATTGAAGCTTTAAAACCTCGAATTAATGAAAGTCTCGATTTAACGAAATTTTTCACTGCAAGAACAACTTCGTTATCGCGAGGTTTGAGTATACATCCTATCATGACCACAGAACATGTCAGAATGGCCCCATAAACAAACAATGCTAGCAAAACAACAAGGCACACAACTTACCAAGTAATGTCCCAATAATCCATGTTCTCAGTGGCACTGGATCATATATCCACACGTACGGCTGACAAAAAATTGGTAGTAGAGAAGAAAAAGAAAACAAATTGCAGCAACACAGCACGTCACAAGTCAAGCGCATGGCAATTTTAAGATCACGCTTTAGTCATCACAGTTCTTGCTAATGAATGAAATCTACACCTTTGCACTTTAAACAAGTTCACTATTTATACTGAAAAAGCATCTCTGGTAAATATGTTGGTATACACATGTTACAGCACCACATGGAAATAGCTGTCACTAGGCTGCTTGACCTCTGCTTCCAGCACCCATTAAAAAAAATCTAAATGTAGAGTTTAATGTCCTAAAACAATACTGGGGCTATGAGAGACACTACAGTGGGGGATCCACAGGTTAACTTAGACCACCTGAGGCAAACGTAAACACAAACATAAATCTAAGTACATACATAAGCGTTTCAGCCTTATGGCCCTACTGGAATGCTGTTGCTACAGATGGGAATTAAACCTGCAACCTCGTGCTCAAAAACAGAATGCCGTAGCCAGTATGTAACTGTGGCAGACATCTGGTACCTATTGCGTGATGAAAACTGTTTAGAGTAGACAAGCACTCATCTACAATGACTCTGTTGCAGAACAGTCGATTTGTCAAAAGCCAGGAATAGAATCTGCAATGCTGATGCTGCACGTGCCCCACTGAGAAACAAAGGTATTAATTCTGCAGTTACTGATATCAGCCCAAAACGCAGCAAGAAGTAACACAATGTTCCCAGGATATGAACTAAAACATGAAATTCCTAACCAAGTGGCAGCACAAAAAATAAAATCAACAGATTAAAGTCGGAACTGCATAGCTGCTAACGTATAATGCGGGATATAGGTTGAGGTGGAATATAGCTCGAACCCCTTACATTGAAGCAAAGAAGTCAACATAAAAATTATAAGGCACAAAACTTCGTTTTATTTAGTGGTGCCACCAGACTCGTCGCCTGCTCTTCCTTCGAGGTGTCTGAACTCTCGTCCGAAGACAACTGCTTCTCACTGGCTGCGTCCCACAACATGCCATCCTCGGTGCCATCCATAGAGTTGATAATGCAACACTTCTTGAATGCCCGCACCCCCATATCGTCGGGCAGCGAGCGCCAAGCCTGTGACACCCAGGTGGCCACAGTGGCGAGAGGCGGCCTGCGCAGCCGGCCAGTTGGGGTCATCGGTTTGTCGCCGGCCATCCGCTGATTATACTGTTCAAGGACACTGTCTTTAAAGGGCTTGTTGAGCACAACATCCAGTGGCTGAAGTGTTGACGTCATGCCTCCCGGAATCACGGCGAGCTCCGTCCTCCCATCGTGGAAAGCCTGCTTCACACCTGCGGTCAAGTGCCCGCGAAATGCATCCAAGACGAGCATGCTCAGACACCGCAGGAGTGCGCCGGGTCACCGATTCCAGATGGTCTTGATCCAATTGAGCATGAGGGCCTCGTCCATATAGCCGTTTTCATTCACGTGAATGACAACATTTCGCAGGAGAGCCTCTTTCGGCAGAGTCTTCCTCTTGAAGATTATGTATGGGGGCAGCTTTCTGCCGTCTAGAGTACACGCGAGCATCACCGTGAAGTGCGAATGCTCGTTCCCCATAGAAAGAAGCTTGACTTCCTTCGCGCCGAATTCGCACACGGTAGTGGACAATGGCATGTTGAACCACACCGGCTTTTCATCAGCGTTGCCGATCTGTCCCAACATGTAGCCATGCTGCTGCTGGAGACGGATAACATAGTGCTGGAATTTGACCAGCTTGTCCTCGTATGCCTCTGGCAGCTTCTGGCAGATTGATGTGCACCGTCGAAGTGCGAATTCGTTGCATCACATGAAGCGACGAACCCAGTAAATGGAGCCCTTGAACTGTTCCTTGGACAGTCAGGATTCTCTGGCGATCTCGATAGCTTTGATGCAGATGAGTCCCGCTGTCACTGGCAAGGATCTGGCACGGTGCTCGCGGACGAAATCCGGCATCTTGTCTTCGAGCTTCGGGTGCACCGCGCGGCACCCGCGAAAGGACGTCTTCCACGCGTTGCAGGCAGACAGCTTGACTTTCTGCGTTCGCCAATAGCAGACGCTTTCTTCCAAGACGCCAAAGTGCTACTGGGCGGACATGTTCCCATGCATTTCAGCATATTCGATCACTTTTTTTTTATACGCCGCAGTGAATTGACATCGAGTACTAGTACTAATTTTGTGGGTTGTCGGGAAATTAGCAACACCAGGAACGATTGCTGCACAAAAAGGGAAGATGGCACCGGCCCAACTGCGTAGGCCGCATCAACGTTGGACTGCGTCAGTTACCATGGAGGCGATAACGATGCGGATGCCGAAAGGTCTGTGCTCCTACATGGTTCCAGATGACTATTCAGGTTGTGCCAAGGGCACGTATATAAGTCGAGGGGTGACCTTTCAGTAATATTTTTTTGAAAAAACCTCGACCTATATTCCGCACTATACAGTGATCATGCAAAAATTCTACAGCAAACAGCTGTTAAAATGCTGCCTTCTGAGTCAGGTTCGAACCGCAACAAGAAACCCTTCCCACCACCTGTCCTCCCATCTGCTGCACTGTTTGCGAGGTGAGACAATGCTCCTCCACATGTGACGACAACAATAGAACAAAATATAACACCTCAAAGCAAAAGAAATGCAACTGGTCAGAAACATTTCTTTTACAACAATGCTGATGGATGGCAATGTTTGCTTTTTTTCTTGAATAGAGATTTTTTGTAGGTTAACAGCTTCATCAAACATGTTAACAGACACAAACACAAAGCTTCCTTTGGGCAAAGAAGCACAATAGTAGTTCAACTCCAAACGTATTAAAAAGAAAACAAACCATTGCTTAAATTTACAAAACCTAATTGATTGATTACAGTTAATGTCCCAAAGCAACATAGGGACTATAACAATGCTGTATAGTGGAGGGCTCCAGAATAATTTTGGCCATCTGATGTTCCTTATAGGGGCCCAAAACACTCTTCTAACTGCAGAGTGGCCTCACTATGAATGATGTCGCCTCGCAAATCTCATGCCACTCCAATCCTTCAAGTATAAGTGGAGTTAGACAGCAATGAGTGGCTTTCTCTCTCCGTTCATCTCCACTAGCATGTTGAAAGCTACATAGGGGATGGACAAGGGGGCAAAGCTCCTCCCAAAAGCTGAGCATCTCGCTCGGCGTGAGAGCTCGTCGCGGCGCTCCACCACTGGAAAAGCTGGCGCCACCGTCGGCGTGACGTGGCATGAGGGATCACGTGGACACAGCGGCCGCGTCGGCTGCTTCGGAAGCGTCGAAGCGAGCTGAAAACGAAAGTTTAGTCGCACCTGCGCCGCGGTTCTGATTAAGTGGTGCGGCTTTACCGGGTTTGGTATCTGCTTGACAACACCTGAAGCTACTATAATAGGTAGTGGCTGCTTTTGGAGGCATGCAGCATGGTAGGCTACTGCTCGGTGCCGCAGTGCCGGACGCACGCAATGGAGCCCAGTGTCAGCCTTATTCACACGTAGCCACAGCGCAAGGAGCTGCGTGAAGCTTGGCGGGCGAAACTTGGAACCGGCAGACAGCCATAGGCTGCGACTCGGGTATGCAGCAAGCACAGACGCGAGGAACATTTCTGCTACAGCGCCGGGACTGCGCGATGTTTGGTGAGTAGCAGGAAACGCGCGCCGAGATGCTCGCCTGCGCCCGCTGCCCGGCTAATGTCATGACGGTTTGGTCAGTGAACTTGTAGATGCTAGATACTGACAAGTTCACTGGAACGGAAAGGGAGCGGTAAGACGCACATTATGAAAAGCCACGGCATATGTCATGTTTGTGTTATGGATTAATGCACTGGATTATGAAAATGAAGGAAAGGGAAATGGCACACTGAGAAGGCCGATAAACATACAGTGCGACGCAACTTGAGAAATAATATTGAAATGTCCAAGAATGTAGAAGACAAAAAAAAAAAAGGTTGAATCGTTGCGACGGCACATCACAGTCGCCTAGGCGTCGAAGTCTCTATAAGAAAATTATTTTTGAACAGTTTTGATAGCGTCCATGCAACAATGGTTGCTAGTGTACTGGGAAATGCTCATATGCTGCTGCCTAAAGCTCATGGCGCGGTGCGAAAATGCACTCACAGCGAAAGCAAAACATGGTGCGTGGACATGCATGCAGAAGCGCAGGCGGTCGCCCTGAACCCATGCGATGGCTTCAGGCATTGAGGCTTCGTTCTGTTATGCGCCATTTGGTTATAGAGACCACCCACTATAAGAACATATTTCACATAGTTTGCGCTCTGCGAGTGCAGACCTTTCACGCAAGAAGCCAGTTCGGGAGATTCCATCGCGGCGACCGCGTGTAGTGGCGTTCACTGTACATATTCGGTAAAGAGATAGCGTCTCAAAATGTTTCTGTGCTTTCAGTTTGCCCAACGTTATTATATCGACAAACAAAAACTTCCCTCGTTTTGAAAGTACCTACATGAATGTCCAGGAGGGCTGCCGCCTGGTGTTTTTATTGAGTGCCGTAAGCGAAACCTACGGGGAGCGCACCACGTGATCCCTCATACTACGCAAGGGAGGCGCTTCCGACAGATGGCGACTCCGTAACTCCTCGCCGCCAATATACACAGTATGTACACTACGCAGCAGACGCAGCTAAGCACAACTGTTGTGTGTAGACCAGCAGCACAAAGATGAAATGCTTTTTTTATGTTTTTGCGAATGCAGACATATATATTGTTAATTTAAGTCAAAATTAGCCATAATAGTATTATTGAGAATGTTCTCACAATAACAAAATCAGCCACTTTTTACCGTTTTTGACATCACTATAATTGTTCTGCTTTATGCAGTGCAATAACATTTAACTCACAGGTTCGCAGGGGCCTTTTCTACAGATCGGCAACGTTTTCCTACAATGTTCGAAAGGTGTTTCGGGGCCCCTTCCAAGTACGACAAGCATTTCTCAATTTGACTGAATTGTAATTCGGACACTGTGGCTTGAAATCGAAGCTACAACCTTGCTTTTAGCAGGAGAATGTGATGGCTATTAACGGGTGCAGGGAGTTATTTTTTTAAAAAAATTGCCTCTTTTGACCACGAGTACTGTTGGCTCGCGACCCCAGAAATCAGGTATTTTCACTTCCCAACACGAACTGAAAGACCATAAAAGATGCACACGACGCACATACCTCGTTGGCATCCACGAAATACTGGTCCAAATGCATGTCCAGCTTGAGTTTCTTCTTGATTTCTTCCACCTCCTGGGTACGTAGTGCCACGAAAGAGAAGTCAACAAATCTGAAGAAACATGTGAACTTAACGATTTCCAGATGTCACTAACTAAAAGCTGGGGATCTTTCAACTTTTGGCTTGTGGGGTCAGATTTCAAGAAGTCATAAGGGTCTCATATATGTTCATGCTCTCCACATTAGAAAGCGATAAAGAGCACAACCATGCAGAGCCCTGTGTGAGCTCCACCGCATCAGCACTTAGCATTTAGCACTCGACCGCAGCCACTCCACTCGTCTGCTGCCTTGCAGAAGGACGCAATACGTCGCCGCCAGAGATGTTGCCAGTTGCTACATTTGCGGCCCACGATGTAACAAGGGCAAATCATTGCGCTTGCAAAAGGAAAGTTTGAGATCAACCCTGACAGCAGAGCTCTCGTCAACACGGAGCACACTGTAACACTAGCAGCCAAAACTTGCTCTGTGCCGGAGGTGCATAGGTGTAGTGAGAAATAGTACTTGTGCATTCTCTTTCTGTTGCTTGCTTTTTACAGAAACAAATTAATTCAAACTATTACGAAGTACGTTTGTTCACCATAAAGTTAGAACAATTATCGATGAGGCGCCCTGGGCATCCAAACTGATACCTCCCCCAACTAGTGTCATTAGGGCAACTTGCGTCAAATGGTCAGGGGCGGCTGAAAATACAGTGGAGTGGCATGCTGCAATTGGTAGCGACGTACATTTCTAAAACCTAATAATAAATTACAGGCTTTACGTGGAGCACTTAGAAGTGTCAATTAATGATCAGAAAGACCTACCCTAACGACTCAGTATCTTTGTACAAAATCGTCAGAATCATTTCGGGGTCCCTTTATTCTGTGCATTTCTTCGGATTTTCAAGCTGAAACTGCATATAACGAGAACCTCTTTGTAACAAAAATTTTCGAGCGTTTGTCAATTTCTTTACATATTCAGGTTTAACTGTAAAATGAAATTTCTATACAATGGAAGCAAATCGCCAATTTTAACGACTTTATTATAGCGAGGTCCAACCGTGCTTCGAATATTCAAGTGACTATTACAGTTTTCAAATTCACTTCGACCTGAATTTAAAATTTCTGAAATTTCGAAGTAGTCAAAGCGTGACTATCAAAACTGCGTGCAAATACTACCAGGGGTTTCGGTTTCATTAGGCAAGCCACAGTGCCGTTGACATCAGGACTATCTGTGGAGCCAAACAAGTTACTGTATTTACTCGATTCTAACACGCCCTCGACTGTAATGCACACCAGTTTTCTGCGACCAAAAGAAAGGGGAAAAAAACGCACTCGATTGTAACGCACACCGGCTTGCCGTGACCTAAAAAAAGCAAAGTCCTTTACAGTATCGCACACCTCATTCTTTCATACAGAAATACAAGTTGCAATAAATTAAAGGAAAGTCACAGTTTCACCCGAAAGGCGAAGCATCTATTTCGATAGCAAACAAATAGACAGCTATAAGAAAAGTAAGGACAGTAGTTTTATCAGCCTCATAAACTTTTAAACATTCACTTAGTAACTAGATTTACAAGCATGGCATCATGTGCGCACAAGCAAACATGAACACGTCTAACTCGATGACTGCGGAAATTATTTTATGAGAATGCTGGAGTGATGAAATGCAGTAGCAGGAGCAAGCGAACTGACGTTTGTGCGGCCTCTCATTTCAACACAAACTAAGCGACGAGAACACAGCGCGGTGCACCTAGATGCGTAGACTCTGTCTCCATCGCATATTGCTTTCAAGATAAGAGCCTCACAGCTGCACTGTACGCAGCAGCCGCCGGAGTAAAATGCCTCTACTGTTTGCACCAGTCCCACATGCAAGTTTCGGGAACTTCGAACCCCCGTGATGCAGCCCGATTTCCGCCTGTCTATTCACACATGATCACTTTCCTTTTAAGTGCCGCATCGTGATGAACTCGGCATGTCTTCGCTGTCGGCATTTCCATGCTGACAGAGCAAACATAGAAAATGGGAAGACGGACAGTGGATTAACCTAAGCACACATACTACAGCGCATGGAGAAAGCTACAGTAGCTAGGCTAGCTAGACTCGAAGCGCGTACAGTGTGGCCATTTTGAAATGCCGATGGCGATATGATAACACAGATTTAGGGTTGTACTCGATTCTAACGGGCACGCAATTTTTGGACCCGCTTACGGTAAGCCACAATCAGAGCATTGCCACCTGTTTCATTGTTTCACTGCCGTGTGGCAGTGAAACGGTACGTGCTGGTGCACTGCAGTGATTGCACTCCACACTTGAACTTCAGTGTGCATCAGCTGCTTCAATGAGTGAAGTGACATGGCCAATGCATTCACGGGTGTCAACCCGATATGGAACTTTTTTGTAAAGGTCCCACAAGGCCAAGAAGCTCAATGTCTCAAGTGCCACACCATTCTGAAGATGACATCGAGGACTACTACGACTCTGGCGACACATTTACAGAGGCACCCAGATGGTGTCGTGGCTTACGAAAAGGAACGCTGTGTATGAAAAAGCATGATGTGTATTGCTGTCGCTAGACCTGATGTGCAACATCCTTCAGTAGCTGACCATTTCAAGCCAAAACGAAAACATATGCACCCAAAGAACAGCAAATGACCAAGGCTATTGCCGGACTTATAGTGTGCGGGACGCACTCTTACAGTGTTGTTGAGGAGCCGGGCTTTGTGGCCTTTATGAATGCTGCTATGCTCGAGTACATTGTGCCGTCACCGACGTTTTCCAGTGCAATAATTCTGGAGCTCTATGCTTTGAAAACTCATTGGTCATTGACAGTGGAGTAGAGGCAATCTTAACAACAGACAACAGACAGTTGGACATTGCATGCTAATGAAAGCTACTTGTCGATATCATGCCACGTCATGATGGACAGGTCATTGCTCATGCAGCTGGAAACTTGGTGGTCTTTCTCGAAAGCGTGATGAAGGAGTGGGCACTTCCCAATCCAGGTACTGTGCCAGTGTACGCCGGTACAGATAATGGGAGAAATTTCACTGCAGAAATTGCTCGGTCGCGCATAAAATGTTTCGGACACACGCTGTAGTTGTGCGTGAGTGATGTTAAGTGTGACGTATCTGAGTTTTCCCAGTTGTACACGAAAGCCAGGGATATCGTTGGCCGCTATAAGAAAAGCTCAAAGGTTCGGGTACGCCTTATGGAAATACAGTGGGAAATGCAGCTAAATGCCCTGGGAAGTGGTGTAAGATGTTCCAGTGCGTTGGAACAGCGAGCATCAGATGATGACTAGGCTGCTCAAGCTTCACAAACCGATCACCATAGACCTTTCGGAGTGTGATGGGGCTGATAACCTCACTGCAGCTCAGTGGAAGCTGATGGCTGCTGCTGTGCAGGTACTGGAGCCACTTGTTCAAGCCGCAACAGAGCTACCTGGGGACAAATATCCCCCGTTGTCTCAAGTCCTTCTGTGGGAGTACACTGGCGGTGTACTTGCTCGACACACACCTCAATCAGATGAGTCGTCGGCAATAGCTTCAAGTCTCGCACACATGAAGGCAAGGTTTCCTGGTGTCAAGACATTTGAGGATACGGCTCTAGCAATGTTTCTGGATCCAAGATTTAAGGATGCCCATTACACGGGAGGGTAGAGAAGAAGTGGGCCTGCACTGTTCTCACCAAAGCAGCAGAGGGAACACGGCTAGTTGCATGTCGTGAACCATCAAGTAAGAGTAGTGAAGGTGTGGATAGCTCCCAAGATGCTTATGTGCGGGGGCCTTCGCAAGCTTTGCTCCAGACGTTTCTCCGAAGTCTGGCCCTTCCATAAAAGATGATGTTGAGAGCTACCTGAGGGCTCCCCTCCTTCCTCACTGTGAGAACCCATTCGAATGGTGGAACAGCAAAAGCAGCCACCTTCACCCATCCCTTGTAAGAAAGCCCGCAGGTACCTTTCAGTGCCAGCAACCCAACCAAGTGACGGGATATTCCCTACAGCAGGTGCCATTGTAACCTGTAGAAGAGAGCACCTTGTTCCCCAGCATGTGGAGCAACTAGACTTTCTACTTGAGCATTTTTGAAGTTGAAAGATGTAATAACTGGAGGAACGGGCACATTTTACTGCATGTAGAGCAGATAGTCTTTGTCAGCGATATTTTTTTTTACCTGAAACATGTTATCAAATTATTTTCTGTGATGTTTTTCTGTGTGTGTTGTAGCCTTGTAAGTAGTAGAAGGGAGTGCCTTCTTCATTGCATGTGGAGCCTCAATGCCACCTTTTTTTTCTTTCTTGAAATGTGTTACCAAAGGATTTCCTGTGATGTTTTATGTGTGTGTGTGTTGTAGGTTGTCATACTTATGTAGAAGGGAGCACTGCCTTTTACAATGTGTGAGCAGCTAGACTAAGTACATGAAAATATGAATCACTTTTTATCAAAGTGGAGAAAGGCATTTGAAGTGAAGATTGGTTATTTCAGAAATACTCTGCTTCCACATTGAGAAATACTCAATGCGTCCAGCCGAAGTGGAGTTATTGGCGATTAAACACGACCTCCGCTGTGTTCCCTGTCCACAATACCCTGCTTTCTAAATGTGTGCTTGGCAGGTAGTTCAAATTTCATTTTGAATGTTAGCACAGATGCCATGACTTCTGATTTTGGTGCCTACGACACGCTGAACGTAAGCCAAACGCGGTTATCCTCAGAGGGCCGCAGTGCGCTTAGCCAGTGGGCTCGTGGCGGCACCCCGTGGTGGCTGCGTATGGGAATCCCCTCTATTATCAAGTAAAGCATCCAGAAGAGAGTGAAGAGCAGGCTTCTGTTTGAAAGGAACGTGTTTGAGAGAAAGGCGACTTTGCACTCCGGTTGCGAGCTCCACGCAACGCAAACGACAGCAAAACTTGGCTGAGATGTTCGCAGCAGCGCATGCTACCCACAGGCTATGTTATTTCACCAAGCCCGAGGGGTGGTTCAGGACCCCTTCAAGATATGTTATCATAGGATTTTCTATGATGCCTTCGTATGTTGTAACCGCAGAAATGAAGAATCTTCGCATAGAACAACTTTCAACTGTTCAGTTTTGTTCTTAGGACACCTGACAACTATTTGAATTTGCTTTGAAGTTATTCGGCCCGAAGGGCTATTCGTTTTGAACCAAAATATTACTATTCACACAAACCTCGTTTTTGTGTGTTATCTGAACGTGATGAGATCAGCCGACTTCGTGAATCTTCAGTGCAATGCGCATTTTATTTCTGGAAAAAATTTACTAATAACATGACATGCATGTTATAATCGAGTATGAAACCAAAAGTGCACGTGTGACAAGTTATCAGCCTCAAAAGCTGCTGTAATCCAAATTAGCTGCTGTTGCCGAGACATTGCTTGTGCCTTTTCCCTAAGTTTGTTAGGTTGATATGATCTGCAAGAAATGCAGTATCTCAAATATTATGGATTGCATCAAAGATGAGATGCCCTAAGCTGTTAATGGCCTGTTAATGGATAAGGAGGCCGTTAACATCAATGATAAATGACGCCCGCTTCTCAGTGGCCCAGATTCTTTAGAAATGAGAACAGATCCCCATTGCATGAGCAATGAACTGATATTTTGCGCTTTTTAAAGTATGACAATCGAGGTGCACGTTACAGTTGAAGGCACCGTGTTTTTCATTTCAGGCCATGAGAGTAGAGAATCAAGTAAACACAGCAGATGCTGAAGCTGCACGGTAAAATTTTTCTTTTTCTTTACCAGCCACACACCTTTTTCTCTTCAGCTCCTTCCTTGGAGGCAGAGCCATCCACTTCGTCCTTTTTCTTTTTCTCCTTGGTGGCTTTGGGTGTGCCACCTCCTGTGTCATCGTCGTCCTTCTTCTTCTTGGGCTTGGTCACAATGATCTTCTTGGCCCGGTGGAAAAACTTGTGCTGTATCAGCCTGCATGGTGAAGAAGAGTATACCACTGTGCAACGAAGGAAACTCACTCTGGTAACCTGAATGTCGACGAACGTTGGTTTCTGTTCATGACCCTGTCACTTAATGTCTATACTCCAAACATGGCAACTTTATTTATAAGGTGCACATTTTCCTAATTTAGATGTAACGAGCACCAGTATTTACCTTAGATACAGTTAAACCTCGTTACAACGAAATCGGTTACATCAAACCAATGGATATAAAGAAGTAGTAATTTCCCTTGAAATTCCCATAGAAACAAACATTTAAAATCTCGTTTAAACAAACCAAAACTTCCTTCAAATGAACATAAACACTTTTAATTCAGAATGAAGATTTACGAATTACTTTCTGCCAATTCGGTAGAAATCTGGCAGCGTGCGACGCTGCTCTGGTGTAGTCTGACCTGGCAGTTCAAAGCTCCCACGAGCTGTTGGCCACCAGGCAACATGCCAAAGCCGCCACATTGATCAGTGAGCATCCACAAAGACCCTCAATCGCTGATGCCTCTTTACCACAGACTTCCATTGGCACCAACTACCGCACTCTTCGTGAACCCAAAATGCTGTGCTCTGGTTGGAAATAGAACAGAGAGCTTAACTTGTTGTGTGTTGCAGGATGCATGCTTCAGTGCAAGCTGCAACCTAATCTTGCCGTAATAAACAGCTGCACATGTGCTATCAACGAGATTTCTTGCATCCTGAGAGCAAATCCACTAACAATACATTTCATTTTCCATTCTTTTTCTGCCGCTGTCACTCGCTCAGGTGACTCACGCAACTGGACAAATGATTAGGATGGAAGATGGAACGAACCATTACAAAATGCGATCATTACTGATGTTCTTGGCAATCACTTGGCTTATCATCAATATACTTTAGGAACATGCTAGCAGAGCATGCAAGCCTCTAATTTTGTAAAACGCTCATTCATGGACGTGAGCTCACTTATGTATGCTAACAGAGCTGCAAGCCTCCAATATCGTGCAATGCCCGTTGCTCAACACTATTGTAAAGAAATTATTTTGACTTGTTTAAAAAAGTCTGCTTGAGTATACAAATGAGTATCATATGGAATCATATGCTTGAAGCCCTCCAACGATACACACACAGAATGTTGTAAGACCTGTTACACCGCTATTTGTGTATGCAAGACGACGGAAAAGATGGATTGGCATTGACAGCTGCATCAAAGAAAGCTGTAACCTCGTCAATGAAGACATGGTGGAAAAAAATTTTTGCGATTCTTCCATGGTGCAACTATGGGATTCTGCACAGGTTTACCAAGTAATTACGAGCAGTAACAGCTCCCCCTTCCTGGAGACAAATTTTGGCCATGGGAGTGGCCAACCACTAAAATGAAGCAGTTGATATACAGTAAAACCTTGGTGATACAATCATGCCTGATACAAATTTTTCAGAGGTCTTGGCTCACAACGTGCTAAAGTTCAAACGTTGCGGACTGCTTATAGAGCCAAGGCAGATGATATGAAGAACTGAGCCATTTCATGATCCCCTGTGGAGCCGGTGAGGAGACACCAGCGCAGTGGTAGCGCCAGGCACTGGCTCTTCAGGACAGCAAAGCAGCTGCGTTGATGTGCAGTTTGTGTTGCTGTTTCCAGGGCATCCTATGTCACTCCGCTTTGACGGCGCCCCCACAAGTAAAAAAAGTAAAAAAAGTTTGCTTTTTTTTTACAAAGCTTTCTTTACATTTTATTTAAATTTCTATGCAATCCCTGACCTGCAACTCTATCACGAGTTACCCATTACATGCATCCCAGTCCTATGCGTGTGTTTGCATTTTCATTGGTTAATACTGAAGTTTATATCATGCTCACTAATCACGTATGAGACTGTTTAAACAAGCCCATTTTCTGTTCAATTTGTTCATGTTTCCACATGTTCCTTAATTGATTTGTGTTCTACTGTTCTTATAATTGCTGTTTTTCTAATTAGTTTTTGTAGTTGTATTTACTACTGTCGCTGCGTTAACTAAGTTTACTTTTCGTTTCGTATATATGATGTACAGGAGGCCCCAATTCAGTCTTTGACTCAGGGACCTCCTCCTGCATATTACATGTTGTAATAACTTCATATGTAGTAATAAAAATTTGGTTCTGATTCTGATTCTCGCATAGGCAAGATTGGCAGCATTCTCTTCTGTAGGTAGCCTTACTTCTGTATTCCATGCTGCAGTCATCTTCGGCACCCGGCGACCACTTTCACCTTTTCTACCTTTGAACTTGTCAGATCACAGGATACAAAGTAGCTTTGCCATCGTAGAGAAAAGTAAAAATTTCCTTATCTTGTGCAAATCATGTCATCTCCATCAGGCAGCAGCTATGATGAAACAAACTCAATATAACTAGGCCGATCTTGAAATCTCAGCCTCAGAACACTTGAAGTGCACAGCTGGCTGCTGTCAAAACATGTGCGAAAGAAGTGCGCCTGTTATCAAAATCCATGTTGGCCAATAGAAGTGGTCCCTGCATGCCACGTGAATACATTAAAGAATTGCGACTCTAGTTTTCTGTTTTCTAGTTGGCTTTCTTTTTTTTTTAATCTGCATAGAGAAATATCGTGCTGCGACTACCTGGAACTCCGATCTCTCATGTCTATAGTGATACCAAGACGGTGGTGCTGCATAAGAGAAAAGCAGTGCAATCAGTGGTGTGATAGCACCTCCAAAGGAAAATTTTCTTCCAGATTTTGAAGGCAACACACTAAAAATGTGCAATTTTCTCAAATTCTGCTGCATATTTCTTTGCAATATTTGCAGTGAGATAAAGCAAGGTCTTAGGATTGTGGAAAAAAATAAATTTAGAAAATACAAAACTCTGACCAAGTCGGAAATTTCACAATTTCTTTACATTTATTAGTCACGAATTTTGGGCTATAAGAATTTTTCCCACTGTCCTGGGAGATTTGTATTATTGACATTTCACTGTAACAAAGCAGACACCCCTCCCCCTCCCCCAACTTTATCACTGCAAGGTTTTACTGTAACATTAACAGGATTGAATGTTTTGATATATTTAGTAAGACCATGTGAATTTAAATCACAGTGCAATTAATGGGAGAGAACCACAGGCAACTGCAATGCCAAGCATCCTCAGTTGCAGTAGCAGCCTGGCGAAGGTTGTGGCGAAAATGGCCTGCTGAAGCCATTGCTAGAGGCAAGAGAAACTGTGACTTCAAAAACCTGGAAGCAATGACTCACGTGTCCATGAACTCCACGACAGACTCTCTTGTGGTGAACAGCTGTTCCACCTTAGGCTTCCCTGTGGCCCAGGGAGAGTCCAGGAGGCAGTCCACAGCTTTGGCAGCTGCATCAAGATGTCAGACTTTCACCACGTGGCTTTCAGCCTTTGGTTTCTTTTCTTACACCCTGACTTAACGCACCTTATAATGTCGGAGGAAAGCTGTTAAGAGTGCAAAAGTCTAAAGGCAAAAATGTGAGCCTCGGCCTAACAGTCTTAATTGCAGCCAGAAAGTATGTAGGTTGCAACGAAATTTAGTTGAAGAGTGCAAACACTACGTGCATTCTTGACCCTTTAAGTGCTATACCAAAGTAAAGCTGCGTCACATTTTCTAAGCACACTCCCTGCTCTTCGTGAGACAATTTTCCAATGTGAAATATCTGTAGACTGGTTTTGTCCTCTACGCAGATTCGTTGAAGCTGAAATTACATGGTGGATTTTGTCTGTAGATGAACGATGGTGCAATAACGCTTATTAACTCTTGGTGTTACTTGGGTCTCGTTTTCTGACACAGCGGACTTGCGCAAAAAGCCTGTGAACTTCTTTTATGATGCAGAAGTTCAAGAACTTATTATGTACTCTGATTCAGAGAAATTCCATGTTGAATACAAAGTGTTTTAAGCAAACACTGACAGCGACAAAGAAGCCTTGTTGTCCATGTAACACAAGCAATTTAACAAGTCTTCATTTTTGTTCAAATATTCAGATTAAGAACTGTAAAATGTTCAGCAACATAATGCCAATGGATAGCACTTGGATATAAAGCTTGCTAATGTATTACTTCAACAGGAATTAAAGTTGTTTTACTTGGGAAAGAACTCCAGCATAGAGCGCGCAGGAGCACCTGAAATGCATGGCACCCAAAGCGCTAACAAGAGATGTTTGCAATCTGATTCTAGATAACCTGTATATTTGCAACAAACATTCCCCAAGCTAATGCATTCACTGAAGCATGTACAATGTCCTGCATGTGACAATCGTAAACTCACCATTGAAGTACTCAACTTTGTGACTCAGCAGGGTGGTCTTCTTGATGGGCAGTTTTTCCCTGAGGTAGCGAGCCACATCATACTCCACTTTAGCCGGCTTCTCGCCAACTGCCAGCTCAGCCTGTAAGCATGGCCCACAAGACAGACAATTTCAGGCAAGGTTGCAGTGGTCCAAAGCACTTCAACTGGCCAAGCTAAGACAGATGAGTTCATAAGCATATACACAAGGGTTCACTGCCCTCCCCACCTTGGTATTCACATGGGGGAGAAATCTCTCACTTCAAAGCAAGGAGCACGCATCACTTGATGGCAATGGCCATCCTTTTTGGAATCAAGAAGCTGACATACACATCGCTGGCATATGGAAGGCATTTTGCTGCACTAGTACAACACACCCCCTTTTGGCAGGGGGAAGACGGCAGGAATCTTGTTGACTAGTCTAGCAACCTATAACACCAGGCTCACAGGTCCTTGGCAGTCTTGTTCACTGCGCAGTGATTGTTTTTCAGTGGCACGAGCACCTTCCAAAATGCCAAACATCCGCAATGTAATCCCTCTTGTTTTTCATCCCGCTCAACACAGCATACCCACACCTGCATGTACACTCTGTGTCAAGAGTATAGGCCGATAAAACCATCAGCCAACACTGACACCCCTCAACCCCAGCACAGCCCGTGTGAGAAGGGGAGCAGTGTGAAGCAGCATGACGGCTAATGATGTCACGCTCCCATTTGCATCTAGAGTTCCCCCGTCTGAATACCATTTGAAGGGTGGGGGGTGCAAAGAATCAACAGTTGCTAGATAAATCTAAGTCCTGTGGGCGCCTTCGATAGCTCCTTTTGTCTTTTGTTGAGCATGGCATTGCGCTGTCTACCAGCTATGCTTCGATCGCTCAGCACTCGTAGTAAAAAACACATGCTTTTACTTCAAATAGATGAGGACAGGATGTATAAGTGCTATAACCGTTACCAAGCTTAACCATGTTTGTTAGCGTTTAGAGGTGTTAGTGCTTACTGATTTGAAAAGCCCAATGTAAGATTTTTGTGAAGGTTGTCTTCCATTTCTAAGCAGATGTAACTTTCTAAGTGTCGTTTGTGCTAAGGGTAGTTCCGAAAACAACTTTATACATTTATGATCCCGCAACAACATCTTGTCAATTTTCTTGTACAAAAGGGAAAATCGTTAATATAACATATATAAAGAGAGCCAGCCACAGCAGCTCACAGTTGAAGTGGTCTTGTTCAGTGAGTGTAAACATTAGGACAACTGAAAAATTATAGCTTTTTCTGGTTAGAATATTACATTCGGCTGAATATTGATATCATGAGCACCTCTAAAGCTTTCCAGGACGTTCAACATTCAACCTAAAACCAGTGACACAAAACATACACATCGAACAGGATCTGCAAAGCGAAATTAGCCCTCTTAAACTCACACAAGGTGGGACGAAAGCACTTCCTATATTCTCCACTGCACGCTAAGACTTCTTGGTGCCTATGGTAAGAAGCTTACTGTCCTGTTTCGCTTTTGGGGCATCATCTACACACCAGAAAATAAATTTCTAATACCTCATTTGCCACAAGCACAAAGTTTTGTCAGAAACAAATTCTTGCAGTTTCCCAAATTAACTTCTGTGGGCTCAGATATGTTTTTGGACAAGATGTGCACCATTTCAACATGAAAGCAAACAGAAGAGGGGAGAGTGGGAGAAAGTTTTTGAAAATCACACGTTTGCCCCTTTTTGCAAGACGATCTTGCAGTGCATAACCCTTTCCAGCCTAAGGTCTAATCTCATTCGTCCAGGGTTTTCTTTTTTCTTTTGATCTACTGAGTGTCACAGACGCGTAGTATTCGTTTAGTCATTTTGGCAGCAGCATCCCTGAAAACAAATTATTTTAGAGCAAAGCTGGCAGAAACAAAGTGGAAGTCTGGCTCCTCTAGGTTTTAAAAATAGTGGCATGTACTGAGGTGGCTGCAGCAAAGATGGCCGGCTTTCAATGCCATAATCATGGTGTTTATGGACATCTCTTCACCTCAAGCAGATAATTAGACCAGACCTGGAGAGTTGTGTTGGAGGCTTCAACTTAGCACCAACAATCGTGAGAAGGATTTGAAGCCTCCGGAGATCTCTCTCGCACGGGCACGGCTCGAGTATAACAGTTTGCCGCCAATGTCTCTCCCGATTTTTTTACCACGCAGCCCAAGCAATAATACGTCACATGGAGGATAACAAAAGTACACTTGACTTCTGTTACATAGTGCGCTTCATATAGACTGTTTCTGTGGCTTGTCTATCTGCAGTTCAAAAACATGAAAAATAACTGACTGTAGGAAACAACAGAATATAATGAATGAACTCCTGTTATTGCAATAATAAAAGCTGTTCACCATGGATCAGTATAAAATTAAAAAGAATTCCTGAAAAAAAAATGTTAGCATGGGAAGGATTAACTAGTGTGCTTACGACCCATGCCAAAGTTAAAATTCGAAAAATACAACGGTCAAAGCCAAGAAATACAAAATTTGTATGAGAAATGCCAAATAATATGCTAACCCGTAACATTTTCCCCAAATATTAAAATTATCTACAGATTTTCTTCCATGGGGACACAGTGAGCATGCACTCTGCCCTATCTTTTTTCTGTCTTATTTTTTAAGATGAAAATAAACGGAGAAGTCACCGTTTGCTGAGGACAGCTACTCCCCCACCCCACACTATAGTTGCACTTCAAATTATATGTACAACAGACAAACAGAAATATTCACAAAGTCTATTCATGAAACGTTCATGTAACATTATACGTTTTTTTTTTTAGTAGGTGTTGGCAAATCCGAATAATTGAACAGGTCCGAAAAATCGGGCTTTGAAAATTGTTCAACGACAGTATTCGTACAGGGAAATGAGTTTTGAGTTAAAGTGGATGCAAATCAGATAGTAAAATTGTTGGTGTCCCTACAACAATCGCAAGCTAGTTCTAAAGATCCGGCATCTTATGATAAAATTGTAAAAGTTGGCAAGTACATAAGCCTCCTGAATTTATAATAATATCGCGCTAGGGCCGACTGCATGGAATGTCAGCTCATTATAGTGTTCAGAAGGGCCGAGAAATGGGCACAAGTGCATAAGGTGCTGTTCACTTCAGGTGTACACATGGCTTGCCTTTGTTATCTGTGAGGCCCTATCACTCACGGACAATACCTTGTATGTGCTGATGAATTCCTTTAAACATTATTTTTTTAATGTTAATGCAATGGGCACACATGCGGATCCAGTATTAAGAGGGAAAAAAATGAAAAGCACATCGCATACGACACATCTTGGTCGTGCAGATGTTCTTCTTCAGGCTGGCTTTTTGTAAAGTGAACTGTGCAGATAGCTCTGGCAGGCCTTGTCTTCTCCTGAAGTGAACAATGTAGCAAGCAACACTTGCAGTGGAGGGCATATTGCAAGCATGCGCATACTATCATCAATCTTGCCATTATAAGGCACTGACATACCGTCCGGTCGGTGCTCATGCGATAGTACTAAAGATTTGGAAAGCTGTGCTTATATTCGAGAGTTCAGCACAAGAAAAGCAGGCCACATGAGGCAATACAGTAGCCGAAGATTTTTCTACACTCCAGTAATAATACTGAAGTCCCTGCATTGAAGAAAAGTTGATAAACTATAGCAATGAAGACATGTTGCAGAGCAGTTCTTCGATTTCGCAGCTATATGCAAAATAGAAAATTATGACACGTCATTTTAATGTAAGCAAGTCTACTTGTTCTCTCACTGACACAATATGGTAATGCTGAAAATCAACCTCTGAAGTGCGACAGCTCCTGTTAAAGCACTGCATTGTAGACATGCTTATGACAACCGCCAGTCAATGGCCATCACTACTGATGGTGATGCACTAATCTACAATACACTCAGCGCACTGGTAGCACACTATATCCTAGACATGCCGGACATGCAATGCAAGAAGAAGCACACAAAGTGTGATGAACAAAACTAAATTCTTACCATTTACATAACTAGAAACAAGTTTCCTCTTGTCATGTGACAGCTGATGCTTAGGTGCCTCTCAAGCAAAACAGTATTTAAACTGTAGTCCAAGAATATTGACACCAACGGATGTTTCACAAAATAAATATCTTCCAGGGTCTTCAACATTTCAAACAAATTATCTTACAAAATCTTAGCGATTTTTTTTTTCTTTTAGCACAGCCGAATGAACCGTGCATTACGTTAAGTGAACGTACAACTGACCTCTCCCATTGTTCTGTGTGCCACACATTGAACAGACTCAAGATCGCAGTAGCGGGGGGTAATTTCGACGCACCATAAGCAGAAGCTTATGTGACACATCTAAATTTACTGCTTTAGAATAGGACACAAATTTAGTCTGCCGTTTGATGCGAGGCAGGCCAACTGTAATATTATTCAAAACATGCGCTGCCGGCGAGGACACATCGTAGTTGACGCTACTCCGTTAACGACATGTCAATCGCTCGCGTGTAGCTGACGTGTACCATACGATGCCCTCGACCCGAGAACCTGGAGGCGGATTTGATAACTTCTGTTGCACTTGATGCTTCAGACGGGTGCAATAGTACACGGAATACACTTTCCTTTATTGACCGGTGCTTGTCCGAGAGTCCAACTGGGAAGTTTCCTTTCCGGAAAAGCCGGCACTTACAAAGCACGACGGCGACAAAGACAGCACAGTTCACAACCTCGGCGCAGTGACCTGACGCGCTCTGAATGCCAGAAGGCTAAAAGAAATAAAGGAAGAAAACATAAATGCTGAAGGAAATGCGAAAAGACGTCGTGTTCCCAGGGGAAATAAAACAAAACTAAAGAGTTGACTCTACCAGTCTGACGACGTAAGCGCCGTGCGCTTGAAACCGGCGCACGGCTTTACAGGAGACAACACAGCGATGTGCTGTGAAGCGGACGTGTCAGAGCAATGTGACCGTTCGCGACCTACGTACGGCCTCTTCAAAGTCACAACACCGTGACTGTTTTGTCTGGCTGTGTCTGATGTTCGGCAGTCAAGCTGTCACGCTGAGTTGACACATTGCCACGAATTGTAACACTGACGCAGCAGCTACGGATACAGACCCTGTACACCCAAAACAGGCATACGATGAAGCGCTCGTATTGCTACATCGTTTTCAACGTCATGCACCGGAAAATAAACTGTACTTACATCTTTTTCTCGCTTTTTGCGGCCCTTCCTACGTTCTACCTGCGCCATTTTGACGTGGACAACGCTGTCCCCCTCGCGGCAAGAAGTACGAGACGAGCGGATCGTCAAAAAGCGCAGCGGTGCAGCTTGCGCTCACGCGTCACCGAAACCGAAACAAGATTGCGCGAACCGTCTTGTACTCTCGGTGGAAGTTCCATGAACGATGATCCCAGCGACAGAAATGACTACCAATTAATATTCAGTTAACATCCAAAGGCCGGAAATAGATATCCTAGGGTTGTTGCTAATGCTTCCACGGGATCACGGGAGCACGATCGCTCGGCCGCACTTTCCGTGTCCTGCAGTCCACGGACATCCCTTGCATGTCCGCGAGTGACATTGTAGGGACATGCCGACACATGTAAGGGCCTTTCGCACAACGTTTGCTATATTCACATTCACAGCACACGCTGAGTGAAATATGCCAACAGATGGTACGGGCAGAGCGCCCACACAGCAATGCTACATTGGATGGTTAGCGTGGAAGTGCAGTGTATTCCTTTCTTCAAGACCTTCCGCGAGGCACAAGTGTCACATTGAACTGAAGTTTTCAAAGTAAATTGCGCCAGAAAATACAGTACGGTCGGAAGAAAACATTGACTCCCACCAATCCACCCCTCCAACCCCGACACCCATCGGTTCCCCGACAACCCCGACTCCCACCGCTGCCTCGAAACGACCTCAAGGTAATCATCCGTCCCCGAGAGGGACTCAACATTGCCACCTGGACCACGCCACAGGTTGCTGAAGGCATCAAGCTGGCATGTTAGCACCCCACTACTGAGCACGTACGGACCCTTACTGTAAGAATTGACCCAGTACAAAACATCGCTGTTGTTAGCACACCAAACGAAGCGCTATCTATGAGCATCCGTCACATCACTACAATTCACCTGGGCGTTCGAGAATTTGCAGTCACGGCATACGTGGCGGCACCCGACAGCTCCATCAAAGGGGTCATTCACGGAATCCCTGCAGGAACTCCCACAGAAGTCCTCCTTAACGGGCTCTATGCACCTGGCCGAGAAATCTTGCATGCCCGTATGCTCGGACAAACCACTGCGGCAATGATCACATTCACTGGCAAGGCTGTACCCTTCTACGTGCGATACTACAGCGGTGAAGTACGATGCATACCATACCGACCAACCACGCACCAGCCGCATCTGCCACCAAGTCGGCCACCGGACCGATGTATGCCCAACTCTAGAAGCAAACCCTAGTAGCACAGTATGTTACTGCAACGTTGCAACAACATTGCCAATGTTGTATTATGTTGCGCTAACATTCTTCAACATTAGATAATGTTGCTGCAATGTTACCAAGCAACATGCTGATAACGTTGCTCTAAAGTGGTCTTTTTCACATTGCAGCAATATTGTCAAATGATGAATAAATGTTGAACCACCTACGATGACATTGCTATAACATTCATGCTATAGGCTAATTGTCTGCCCTCTCGGGCTATTTCTGAAGCCCAAATAGAAAAGCCGGTACCAGCTAGATCACTTCTCCTCACCATTACTACATTAATTTTTTTTTTTTTTTGCTTCGAGCGCAAGCTTGCATGTGGTGTGCATACAGCTGGCGAGCAGTGCAAGTGTACTTAACTATGTCACACTGATGTAAAAATATATACCTGTATCGAAAATATTTCTAAACAGCTGAAATATCTGTTTTTTTATTAAGCAGGCGGTCTAAATAAAAACTGCCGAAAAAATTGAGTTCTGGTTTCACTGACGCTCCGCAGTCTAATGGCCATGGAGATCATCACAAATCCAAATCGCGGTACAGCCGAGAGCCCATTTCCTTCTTCCATGCCTTCTTCCATGCGACAGCCAGCCCTGCGACGCGCGCTCATCTAAAAACGTGCCACTCAGCGGCAGTCGTGTCAAAGTCCGCGTTTTTTGTTGTTCTAGCATAGTTTTTTTTGCAGTCGCCGTGCCTGTGCTTTTTTTCTTGTAGCTTCTCTGCAATTCAACTGAAATGGCGCAGGCTTGCTCCGAGGATGACCTCAGTGGTAAGTGATTTCTACTCATTGTTGTGCTGTAACACGTGTTGGTTGGCACAAATTTAGCCATGCCCTTCGTGATGGTTTTAAGTGCTACATTCGTTGCATCATGAAGAGAGTGAAGCGTTCACTAAGTGAAGTGTCCATTCGGCAACGACGCCGAAGAATAGCAGAGGCTGTTCACGGCGAACTAGAAAATTGTTTGGCCGTTGTTGATAATGGTCGTGACAGCAGATTGTGCGCATCAGGAGCAGAGCAGGATCAATACGCCTTTTTGTCGCATAATGTCGTTTTATCCTCTTTATCAGTGCCAGGCGAGGACGCAGATGAAAGCCGCAGTTCCAACTTGTCAGATTTTGGCACCTCTAGCGGCATCTCTGACATAGGAAGTGCAACGTCAGACTTGTCGCGGATTTCTGACGATGACGAGTTGGTGGAGTGTGAAGATAGGATGACACCTGAGTCTGGTGCCGCTACTCAGTGTCTAGAGTACGACTTGCGTGTATGGGCTATTAATAGTAAATTGCCTGCTTCACACCTGAATTCCCTGCTTAAAGTGCTCAAGCCATACCATCCAGAGTTACCCTCGGATGCTAGAACATTGCTAAAGACGCAGAGGCATACTGATCTGGCAGTGATGACCGGTGGTCGTTACCACTATTTTGGAATTTCTCGTTCTTTGGAAGAACATGTTGCACATGTTCCTGCAGATTGTCGGACATTGTCACTCATTGTGAACGTAGACGGCCTTCCGCTCTCCCGCAGCTCGAGAAAGCAATTCTGGCCGATTCTCGTGCTTGTAAAGGAAAGTTCACACTCCTCTCCATTTGTTGCTGCTCTCTATGAGGGTGACAGCAAGCCTGGAGATGTGACCTTGTACTTAAGTGATTTTGTCTCCGAAATAAGGAAGCTGCTTGAGGAGGGCCTTATGTACAATGGCAAGGTCTATGCTGTGAAAATCCATGCATTTGTGTGTGATGCCCCAGCAAGGGCTTACATCAAATGCATTAAGGGCCATACAGCCTATTTTGGATGTGAAAGGTGCACTCAAAAGGGTGCATACTCTGCACTTGACAGGAAAATCATTTTTGATTCCCATGACAGTCCCTTGCGCACTGATGAAGATTTCAGGAGCTTTGCCCAAGAACATCACCACCATAGCGAGTCTCCGCTGCAGTGTTTTGGTGTTGGGATGGTCACACAGTTCCCACTAGACTATATGCACCTGGTTTGTTTGGGAGTAATGAAGAAACTACTCATTTGTTATTGGGCTTCTAAAAAGCCATCAGCTTCAAAAATGTCATCACAGTCAAAGCTTCATGTATCCACGATGCTTGCTAGTTTTAACTTGTATGTTCCAAGTGACATGAAGCGCAGGCCACGATCACTGCAATTTTTGGAGCAGTGGAAAGCGGTTGAGTTTAGGAACTTTCTACTGTACTATGGACCACTTGTCCTCCAAGGAAATTTGGAAAGAAAGTTTTACGACCATTTTATGAAGCTTAGTGCTGCTATTGCTATCCTTGCATGCCCAGATTACGCAGTGCACAACGTGGACTTGGCGGAGCACCTTCTTCAAGAGTTTGTAGCTGAGGCTGGCTCCCTATATGGAAAGGGGATCTATGTCTATAACGTGCACTCATTGTTGCATCTAGCTGACGATGCCAGAAGATTTGGCCCTCTTGATGACTTTTCAGCCTTCGTTTTTGAAAACTTCCTTTATAAACTTAAGACCCTAGTAAGGACGAAGGCTCGAGCTCTTCAGCAGGTTATCAAGCGCCTCAGTGAGAAACGCTTTCTTAGTAATGTTTCCACAGGTTCTCTCAATTCATACCCAAGACTGTCAGGAGAGCACTCTAATGGACCTGTGCCACCAGGGTTTCAAGGCAGACAGTACTCTTTGCTAGAGTTTGAAGGAACTGTGCTAAAGCTTGGCAGGCTGGATAATTGTGTCCAGCTTAAAGAAGGTCACATTGTATTAGTAACTAATATGTTGCAATCGGTGTCGGGGGCCAGCATCTGTGGGCACTATTTCACAACTTTGGCTGACTTGTATTCGCAACCATTGCCGTCTTCAGAGCTCCTGGTTTTTGCTGCTAAAGACCTTTCACAAGATCTTTCTGTGTGGCCTGTTGATGAAATTAGAAATAAATGCATGTGCTTGCCAAGCGGAGGAGATAATTATGCAGTATTTCCTCTATTGCACACATGCCATGGTTTGGTCCACTGAAATGAATGGACTAAATGAGACAAGTATAGCCTGTGCTGGTATACTTGCTAATTTAAACTGTTCATTTCATTGGACCTGCTCTTCTCAAGGTCATGAGATTGAATCCTTGCCACAGTGGCTACATTTTGATGGAGTGAAAATGTGTGTGATGTCAGTGCATGTTATAAAGAACACTGAGTGGTCAAAAATTAATTGGCAGCCTTCCGCTTTTGTGTTCTAAAAAGCCATGTGCAGCTTCGAAATGTTAAACCTCTCATTCCACCATATCATTACCTGCAGTACAAGTGTAGCAGTTGCATTGCTGAATAATAGGAAAGGCAATATTTTCGGGGATCACTGGTTGATTTCGTAAAATATAAAACTTGCCTATCAGGGTAGATAAGGCACATGAATTGATTCACAATGACGTGAGTTTAAAGGCGGGCGAGAGGCATATAGTGGAGGGCTGCTGATAAATTTTAACCACCAGTGGTTCTTTAATCTGCACTGACATCACTCGCCACATACATGTTTTTCACATTTCACCTTCATCAAACTGCACCCACCGTGGCTAGGATTCCATCGCATTAATTCAGTTTTCTTTGTTTTATAATTTCAGGGGGGAAGACATACAGCATCGTTCTTTTTGAAGATGAAGATGAAGTTTCCGTCGTGCCCACTTCGTGGATTTCAGAAAACACAGTTAGGTGGCCACCATTTAAGAGCACCGCAAAGATAACTACTGCCATCAAAGAGCAACAACCACCATCAAGCGACTGGACTAGCTACAGATGTCGAGTGTTGTGGACATGTGGTAAGCTTCTTGCCCAAGTTTCTAAAAACATGTTCAAGTTGGTAGCTTAAGTTCGTGTACTATCAGTAAGATCGGTAAATTTTTGGCAGTATTGTTAGCTAAACTTTGAGCTTGAAAGTTATCTTCGTTGAACCTTATAATTAAGGTATCTACAATTTGTTTACTCTTAGTACCAGAACTGGTTGCTTTTGTATTGAAACTAGTGAAGGTGGCAAATTTTGAGTAGATGAATATACTAAACATATTAATTTGGACATGTCATTTTTATATTATGCTGTTATTTCTTTCACCACTCAGTGTTCAACAGTTCTATAAATTTTTTTGTTTGTCTTTTTAAAACTAGTGCTTTGCATTTCATTTCTTTTTGGGCAATAAATATTACATTCATTCTTTTTAGGCAGCTATGAAAGTGCTAGACAAAAAGAGCAGCAAGCAGAATTCACATCAGATTTGGCCTCAGATGTTGAAACAATTCAGCAAAGGCGGAAGAGGCGGCCACCAGCGCGCCTGGAGTCTTCAGATGAAGAGAGCATCGACTTTCCTGTTCCTCTACGAGGACAGTGCTTTAATTCTTCGCAACAAACTGCGAAGTTTGTTTCACGACCACCACCGCCAAAAATTGTGAAATTTTCACGGTTCAAGCCCCAGTCACTTGCTTCACAGGATCCCCAGATACAAAAGGCCCCACCTAGCCGGGAAGTGGCTTTAGATGATGGCGATTCTTTTGCTGAAAAAAGGAAGCTTGACCAAAATGGTAGGGGCTGCTGTCAGCCTTTGGAATCATTTATTATGCTTGCGACATGAGTTGCAGGTCGCAAGAATTTGTCCAACTTTATGTACAGTCTGGTCAGGTGCTTTTTAATTCTGTAAAGGTTATAGAAGGGCTATAGTTGATTATTTCATAAGTGGAGCGTATAGATAGACGACAGCAAACCTTTATTTCTGGCCGCCATACAGGGAAGGTGCAGGTTGCATGATCATGCGAATGTTTCTACATTAGGCACTTTATAGACAGTGTTGCTCTAACATTGCCTTACTGAATGTGTTTAATTTTGGTGATGCATCTGTTGGTGTCATATGCAGGTGCCTGCCGCATTTGTGAGCTTTACCGTAGTAGGATACAATTTTAAAAAGAAGTTGGTAACACTGGGCCATGGTTCACATTCTCTATATTACTCTGCTGGCCAATCAGTACAGTAAATGAGAGCAGCTTTTAGTGTTTTAATTTATCAAGCAAGCATGAGCATCAAAATTCTTGGTCTTATCATTTCGTCTGGTGATTAGCTTCTTGTTTAGGTCACAAAAGCTTTAACAGTTGACTACATTTTTTTGCAGTGGAATTCGGTGTGGGGGTCCCAAATGTGGGCGGAGCTTCACTGCATTTAGGTTGCATCCAACCATGGTGTTACAATTTAGCATGGAAAAGTTGGTCTGTTCAGTTGTAGCAGCCACATGATCACATATTGGTCATTGCCATAAGTTAATCTTATTTAATTTTATTCATTTACTTAAATATTCTACAGCTCCATGTGGAGCTATAGCAAAAGTGGGAGTGGAATGTAAATAGTAAGTCTTCAAAGTGCAATAGGTCTTTAATTTATTTCAGTGCGTTTACAAGCAGATATGTTCACTGTTATTGTAGATCCCCTAAATTTAGTCAATACTTTTTGGGAAAACGCACTTATGTTAACAGTAGAATATTTGCATATGTTTAATTCACCATTTTTAAGTCTGACTGTTGAATAATTTGTTTTATATCTGCATTTCTTATACCTTTCATTGCAGCACGAGTACTCTGGCTGTGTTAAGGATCCTGTGAAGTTACGTGTGCATGTTTCTGCATGGTGTTCTTGTATTGGAAATGCAAAGTGTTATTCATGCAACTTAAGTTAGGCCCTTTGCAGATTATTGGTTAAAGAAAGAAATGGCAGGAATCCTTTATTTAACTGTTACTACTATTTCTTAGGTGGATTGCTTTGCTTGTAGAAAGAATGAAGACATACTTAGGTTACTGCTTACATAAGATTAAAACCATTACAGTGAAATGTTTTAGCTTGGTCAAGTTACTTTTCTCTTCTTTGTTTTAGCCATGCTTGGAAAGTTGCTCAAGGAGGTGAAGGGAATAAGAGCTCAGGTAGATGGCCTGGAAAAATCCATCCAAAGGATAGAGCAAGCCATCACAGAAAATAAACAACCGTGTGCACAACCTGTCAGCAGTGCCATTCTTGAACTGCTTCCCCTGGCAACTCATCAGAGGCTGGAAGAATTGGAGTGGCAGCTTCATGATGAAAAAAACAGGACAGACCTCGTAAGTTAAATTTTTGCTCTGCAAGTACACATGCATGAAATTTTATGTGGATGTCTTTTTTTTTTCTAGATGGCCCATTTATCGCGAATCGGTGGCACATCAGTGCAAGATTCTGTACGCAAAATTATGCGGAGATGCATGTGTGACACGTTGGCCCAGGACTTTTCTCTGACTGGGAGAAAAGGAAAAAGGCCATTTATTGGGCTATACCTGCTCCAAGTCCTCACAGGTGCTATATTTATATATCTCTCATGTGTAGCATGCATACGCACATTCGCATTTCAGCATGCCATGATTTTTAGCTGTCAGTTAACAATGCATAGGCTTGAAGCACTGAATGCATTTCCTGTGTAAGGAACATAAGCAGTATATTTTTTTATACTGATAGCATGGGCTTTTCCTGGCATGCCATCACCCTGCTGGTTTTCTGCTTTGCCTATTATAGCGAAGGGTGATGAGGCCGTTGTTCAGCACAAGCCATGAGGCTTTCTCTTATCTTACTTTAACCCTCTTCTCCAAGCCAACCAATGTAGCCTTGTCTTTGATGATTCATTCTCTTTTTTTTTTTCATTTGTTTTTCAGAAACGCTGAAAAGCAATTTCGCACAGGCCACGGAGTCACAAATACATCTTTCGATTGCCGAATGGCTCCGTTATGCACCATCAAGACAGAAGAAACGGTAAGAGACAGTTCAGTACTTTAATGATTGGCAGTTATAGATCAGCAATTTAGAGGCGCCAACACTAAATATTTCCTAATAAATATGTGCATTTTATTGCATGCATTACTGGAGTTTAAATAACCTCTGGTTTTAAGTTGGGGGCAGACAAAATAGGAAGTGTTTTGTTAATTTGGAAGATATCTTAGTGCAAGTATATATGTTATTTTACTTTTCCTCATCCTTGATCCATATTTTTGAGCAGTGTCAGCAACCTGCACTTAATGTTGCACTTTTTGTTGTTAGAGGTTTTGCTATTGGAAGTGTGTCCACCAAGATGCTTATGATAGAAAATTTTTGGTTCTTTACATATTTATTTATTTTTTTGCAGGGATGCAGCTTCGCCTTTGATGTCATGAATCAGACCATCATCATGAGCAGCTGGAGGCCACCAGGGGACAAGGGGACAAGAAGTTTCTAGATGTGCTGAATTTTTGAGGCAAATGTTGACAGTACTTTAAATTTGTAGTTTTCCAGTGCAACGGCACATGGCCAAACAAGGGATGAAGGAGACTTGGAAGAAAACAGTGCAGCAACAGGGACAAGACAGAAGACTGTACAGGTGCTGACTAGCAACTGAAGGTTTATTGAAAAGGAAAACATAAAATATACTCCCTTTACAACCTAGAGCACGCATGGTCTACACCAACAACTCTGATAAGCTGTCAGCTTCAGTTTTGGTGGTCAGCTACAACAGTTCGCAGTGATGAACGAGGACGGATGGGGTCCGCAACACATGCGTAATCACCCCATCCGTCCTCGTTCATGACTGTTACCTGTTGTAGCTGACCACCATGACTGAAGTTGACAGCTTATCAGAGTTGTTGGTGTAGACCATGCGTGCTCTAGGTTGTAAAGGGAGTATATTTTATGTTTTCCTTTTCAATAAACCTTCAGTTGCTAGTCAGCACCTGTACAGTCTTCTGTCTTGTCCCTGTTGCTGCACTGTTTTCTTCAAGTATGTACAAATTCGCTTATCTCGCCGTTTTACTTAAGTTGGGAAGAAGGATAAAACATGGCGCTCACTGACAACTGGTTATTTAATGATGCAGACACTACTTAAATGCCCTCAGTCCAGCGCAGGCGCACACCGTACAAGGAAAAAGGAACATATCACAACTTTATCACAAAAAAAACGTTAAAGAAACACTATTTCTATGTTATATAATGCAACTGAAGTATTGCTCACATATTGTGAACCAGCATTTTTAATATAATGCGCCTCTGTCACTTCACATGTGGTTTGTGGTCTGCTTCTGCTAATGATTTTCACACTTGAAAATCTGTGTGCAGTCACTGCAGTGCTCGACAAATTTGGAACCTGCCTTCATTCTTTAGATTTCTTGTGTGCAGATTGCATTTGCGGGCCTCTAGCATTTTGCCTCCATCGAAACGTGACCGCCTCAGCCAGGTTAGAGCCCGCATCTTACGGGCCAGCAGCCGAGCACCATAACCACTGAACCACCGTGGCGGCTCATGTGTTGTGTATGCCGTAGTGCTGGAAAACTATAAACTTAAATTTAGGATGTTAACTAGCCCAACAATTAACTGTATTGTTCATAATACCCCTGCTTGTTTCTGAATGGCCAACTAGGTTGCACTCCTACTTTGTATATTTTTTGCAAGTTTCTGCACGTAATGAATTCCTTATATTGTGAAATACAAAGTCTAGGTACTGCATATTTTCAAGGTATGCTATTCTTGTTGTGTAAATAGTTTACTGAAGTGTTTGATATTTGTAACATGCAAGTTCAGAGGTGTGTGTGTTTTCATGCTATGATAATGCGCCTAGTAACTGTTCAAAACATTAGCTATGGTTTTTGTTCCTGAGTAGCCAAAATAGGCTGCATGTGTGCTGTTTTGTAGATTGTTGCAAGTTTCTTTGTAAAGTAATTAAATAATATAATCATATTTATAAAGTAATTAAATAATATAAATCATATTAGTGAAATGTAAGCTCACATGGCACATTTTTCAAGCTGTGCTAATGTGTTCATGTAATATTAAGTGTATTATATGTCTGCTTCCTTTTTCTAAGTTATATTTGTGAAACTAGCTGTATGCCAAGCTAAAGTGCAGTTATACAGCAGTCTGAAGCTTGATGCTAGTGTAGTTGATTCAGTTCTTGACAAATAAAATAGCGTTATCAGAAACAAATGATGGCTACTTGTGATGTGCACCCATATATATAAATCATTCTAATTGTCAGAATAACCACGTGCAGTGGTATCTTCAGGTTACGGCAGCTTGTAGCATCTAGATGATCAAGAGCACTAGTAGAGAGCTGATGAATATTACATAAAGAACTTGTTTAGAGTAAGCGGTCTGAAAAGTATGGAAAAACAATGTGTTGTGCTGTGCAGCCTTGTAAGTATTTGTATTCTATAGCACAGCACCGCATCACTGTGTAGCAAGGAGTAATGGTCAGTTGCTCATTCTTGCGACCTTAAACTGCCGTAACCGTTGTGGTATGAGGATACCATTGCAGACTGTTTAGCCTTTCACGAGATTATTTTATTGACCAGCAACCATTGATAGCTGAAATATTTCAGTGATTTAGAATGCGGTCTCAAAGTTTCTGAAATGTTATGACAGCATTGCGGCAATATTGCAGTGACATTGTCGTGGGAACGTTGCATGTGTGCAAATAAAAAGTTGTAGCAATGTTGCATTTATATTGTCTCCAGAAGTTGCTTTAACATTGACTGAAAGTTGATGTAACATTGGAGCAATATTGTCTCAACGTTGTCTTATGTATGTTGCGTTAACGTTGCAAAAAGAGGACGCTAGCCACGTTAAGGCAATGTTAGAAGCTAACGTTGTGGCCACACTGAGGCAACAAAGCGTGCTACTAGGGAACGTATGCCCCCAGTGTGGTGCACGGAACCCCACTCAGGCCCAGCCCTGTCACCCCCGGTGTGCCTTATGCCAGGGGCCTCATCCTAAGGCTTCCAAGGAGTGCCCTGATCGACTGAAGAAGCTAGGCATCCTCAGCATCCCAAAGGACCAGCCGCCGGGACTACTCACGGTCGAAGTCTCGGTCACGTACAGACCAGCAACGGAAGCGTTCCCGCTCCAGGTCTCGCTCCTGCTCGCGGAACCAACAAGGTGCGACCCGGAACCTCAGCGGACCTGCTGTACCGGGATCCCAAGCGGTGAGCTGGTCAGCACGGCTTTTCCCCTCTCACACAGTCCACCAAGACAACACCCTCTCATCACGTCTACACACAGCACCCACCCCACACAATTCTTCACCCATACACAATACTGATGTTCAACTGCAAATTCTAGCTGAACTAAAGGCCATCAGAGAAGAAAACAACAAACTTCGCACGCAGATTGCAGAACTATATGCCACTCGTACTGCCACTCAGCATTCCACACCAATATATAACTGCACCCTCAATGCCATCATCTTCGGAACATTCTGAACCCATGATTCTCGCGGAATTAGCAATACCGACAGAAATCGCACAAGTCGAGGAGAAAGTTGATGTACTGCAACACACATACCACCACGCCTGAAAGCCGCGTGGCCACACTTACAGCTAAAACGCTCACAACCACACAACACACAATAGACGGCAGTGACGTCGATCATAACCTAATTGAGATTCTGCCGCTCCAACGAGGCCGAAAGAGCCTTTTCATACTGAATATATACAGCCCACCCAAGCAGAAGCAGGCCAAGTTCGACTACTTGATCACTAAAGCGATTGGCATAGCCAAAAATAATAGTCTGCTGATTGTAGGCGACTTCAACGTTGCTCACCAGGCATGGGGCTACACGACAGCCACATCAAAAGGCACTGCACTCCAGTGCACGATACAGCAGCACCATCTCACCATCCTCACAGACCCCGCATACCCCACACGTCTAGGAAACAGCGTCTCCCGAGATACATGCCCTGACCTCACCCTCACTAAAGGGATACAACAAGCTGCCTGGCACAGCACGGAGGAAACTCTAGGCAGTGACCACTGCATACTTGCCACCACATTGAACGTTACGCATGCACGCCACCGGATAAAAAAGACAACACTCACAGATTGGACAGCTTTTCGCAAAGAGCGAGCGGATGACTCCTCAACGAGTATTACGGATCTCGAGCAGTGGGTACGAGAGCTCCAACAAGGCGTAGCCAGACATTCAAAACAGATCACACTCACCACAGACATACCGGCCGTAGACCCGCACCTTCTTCACCTCTGGGAAGCACGTCGAGGCCTTGTTAGGAGATAGAAGCGCCAAAAACATAATCGTAAATTGAAACTACGTATAGCGAAACACAGCAACCTCGGAATTTTATGCTGGGGAGCTCACCCGTCACAACTGGCGACAACTATGCAACAAGTTGTAGGGTAATCTTAGCACGACCAAAACATGGTCGCTGCTACGCCATCTTCTTGACCCCACACAAAGCAAGGCAATTAGCCAGCAAACAATTCAACGTATCCTCCACAGCCATCCGGGTTCTGATGACTAAATCCTGGAGGAGTTGCGGGCGCGGTACATAGGGGATTTCGAACCCGCACAAGGACTACCTCCAACCTACAGCGGGAGCGACAATTACGACCTCGACAAGCCGATCACTATCACTGAGGTGCAACAAGCACTCCATGCACTCACCCGAAACACCACCCCAGGCAAGGACAAAATAAGTAACAAGCTCCTGCGCAATCTGGATGATGGCACCATTCAATCTCTTACTGACCTCTTTAATCATCACTGGGAAGCGGGTACACTATCAGCAGTCTGGAAGCACGCGGATATCATACTCATTCCAAAGCCAGGCAAACTCTCCAGCTTAGAAAATATGAGACCAGTCTCACTGACTTCATGCCTAGGCAAGCTTCTGGAACACGTCATTTTGAACCGACTTCAACCTTACTTAGAATCCAGCGACCTCTTTCCCGAAACAATGTTCGGATTCCGGCCCCACCTTTCTATCCACGACATCCTTATTCAGCTGAAGGAACAAGTCCTTGAACACATCTCACCGCACAACACCGGAGCGATTTTAGCACTCGATCTCAAAGGCCCTTTCGACAATGTGGCTCACCATACCATCCTTACAAACCTAAGCCTCACGAACTGTGGTCGTAATACTTACAATTATATACGCTCCTATCTAAGCAACCGCACGGCCACAATAGGCATTGGCTCACTCAGAACCCCGACGTTACCTACCCGCAACACAGGAACCCCACAAGGTGCTGTTCTATCACCCACCCTTTTCAATATTGCTTTGATGAAATTACCTGACAAACTCAACGCAATACCAGGAATCAGGCATGCAATATAAGCCGATGACATCACTATCTGGACCACTGGTTCCGAAGGAGAGAAACAAGACTCCCTTCAACAAGCGACCGACGTCGTCCAGCAATATGCAAAAACAAGTGGTCTCCGGTGCTCCCCCGAGAAGTCAGAACTATTAGTCGTTCGACAGAAATCACGAAGAAAACTCAATGAACTACCAAACATCACACTCACCCTCGACGACAAAGAAATAACCACAGTAAACCGCGTCCGCATTCTCGGACTCCACATACAACAGTACGGCGGAGGCGCATACACCATCCAACGTCTCAAGCAGACCACCTTCCAGATCATGCGAATGGTCAGCCGTATCACCACCAAACAATACGGACTGAAAGAAGACGACATAATACAGCTCGTCCAGGCCCTGATAATCAGCCGCATTGCCTACGCTGCCCCGTACTTGCCCCTCACTCCCAAGGAGATAGATCAATTAGACGTACTTCTTCGGAAAGCCTACAAGCAAGTGCCCGGCCTACCCCCGGGAACAGCGACACTCAAGCTTGAAGCCCTAGGAGTACATATTACTATAAGAGAAATTATAGACGCCCGCCGCACAAGCCAACGAGAACGACTAGCCCTCACACCAACAGGAAGAACAGTCCTAGCGCGCCTAGGCCACCCCACAGACGCCAAAGACCACGAACAAGCAATCCATCTGGCCCCCAACTTCCGGGAGCACATCAGGGTAGCCCCTATCCCCAGAAGCATGCATCCGGAACATCATACCGATCGTCGCCAAGCTCGCGCAAGAACTCTACAGACAAAATATGGCAGTCGCCCATCATACTATAGACAGATGTCGTGCAGTACCCCCAAAAAGCAGCGATGACGGCCAGCGTTGTCGACTATAACCTACAAGAGGTGGTCTCGATGACGGTCCGCACTGCCAGCGCCCTCGTAGCGGAGGAGACAGCCATCACCTTGGCCATCACCTCTAGTCTGACCAACGAGTACATCACAATTATTACCGACTCCCAGGCAGCTTGCCGTAGCTACGCGAAAGGTCGAATATCTTCAGCCCGAGCTCATGCCTCCCGGGCGCCACAAGAGAGGGATACGGACGCATCCATGGAGCCCGTACTTTTACAATACAACGCCATACTACAACACCACAGATTGAACAGACGACAATACCCACCTCCACACAAGACCCTCTCACGTGAAGATGCCGTAACATGGAGACAACTACAGACCAATACATACCCACATTTAAGCAGACTGCACGCAATCCACCCTACACTATATTCATACAAATGTCCTCTTTGTAATGATTACGCCTCCTTATATCACACCACATGGGCGTGCCCCAACGTGAAGGCGGCCCCCCAAATACCCAACCCTACACCCGAGCAGTGGGAGGCCGTGCTGACTAGTTCGGACCCTCGTAACCAGCAGCAACTGGTGCGGCGGGCCCGGGAGACAGCAAGAGCCGCAGGAGCCCTGGACGAAGGGCGCCTCCCGCGCAAGCAGAAAGACACCTGCTTGTCCTTTCTTTTTTTTAAATAAATGTTTCTCCTCCTGCTCCTCTTGCGAGAAGATGAACTTCGGTCCGAGTACATGGCCACTGCGGTTGCTGTCTATGTTGCCGTGTGAGGCTTGTTAGATACGGGACCTTTTCCTGAACCTCCTTCGAGTTCACCAGACCACATCGAATCGCGCCACACCTAAGTAATGAACGCAGAAGCAGATCTACCCCGTTCCCGAGGCGCGGCACGTGCAAACGAGTTGGCGTCCCCCACCTCGTGCGCCGCAGGTGGAGCTATTCACTGCTTGACTCTTCCCGAAAGTGTAGCGAGAGCCTAGCACTGTTCCAGGTAACGTGGGTCCCGAGGCAAGACGGCTGTAATGCACCATGAAGCCCTGGCAGCAAACCCCCATCCGCCTTTGTGAAGGCAGTTGCAGACCGGGAAGGCAATACCGCAGAGAGAAGTAAGTCCTCGGACAATTGGGACCCAAGGAGCGACCCTGTGCGCCGGCTGTGACACCATCGCACGGGCGCCTACCATTGGCCGAAAATGACGCCACCTGAGCGGGCTTGCCGATTGGCTGAAAATGACGCCTCCTGAGCGGGCTCGCCGTTTGGCCGAACGTGACGTGACTTCGAGACACCGAAAGGGTTAAAAGCCAGAGACCGGGAGCAGCAACAGAGGATTCCTTCATTGATCTCTTTCGAGTGTCTTGCCACGGGCCGCAGCGTCCGAGTTGCTGCCGGCCCGTAATAACTTTATTACTGTTAATTTCTTTGTACTCTCACTGTAAATGGTGTAAATGGACCTCCAGTTTTCATCCCGACGTCCTCCTCAACCTCGGCCAATTCCCGTACCCAACGGCAAGGTCCATATATCTGGGGCACAGCAATTGGGATTGTCTTCCAGATCCAACAGGCTGCGGAAGTAATCGCCAGACTCAGTGCGCAGGATGCATATGATTATTCGACAGTTAAGGCTAGTTTTTTGAAAAAGTACCGCCTTTCAGCTGAAGCTTTTCGGCAAAGGTTTAGAAGCACAGGCGAGAAGGATAGCGAGGGATATCCGGAGTTTGCATATAGCTTAATAGGCCAACATAGTTGAGTGGTTGAAAAGCGCGGAAGCATACGAGAGCAGAGACATGATTATTGAATGCATGTGTCTAGAGCAGTTTTACAGAAGCATCCCACAATCTGTGAAGCTGTGGGTGCAAGACAGAGGAAATGTAAACACTGTGGAAAGGGCGTCTGAATTAGCCGAAGAGTACGCAACGCGTAGAAAGCTGATCGCCGAGGACGCAAATGGGGACGGTCGAAATGGACCACGGAAACCATTTCCGTTGAGAAAGGGTTCGCAGACTAGACGACCGGAGCCCGTAGGCTTGGAGGAAAAGCCCTCAGAAAAGAGCGAGGAGAAGTCCAATGAGGAAACCGTACAAAAAGAGCAGAAAATTCGAATCTTTTAGACCAATCCGCTGCTATGAATGCCACAAACTGGGACATATCGCTGTAACCTGCGGGAAGCCTAGCGTAGTTTTCTCCTAGGTGAATGAAAACGACGAGAATACGGAACTTTTAAGCCCATATCTTCACGACCTGCAAGTTAATGGCAAACCATGCCGGGTGCTAAGAGACAGTGCCGCCACGATGGACATTGTCCATCCGTCTTAAGTGACGGTAGATGACTTCACCGGAGAAGTAGCATGGATTTAACAGGTTGTAGAAGAACACAGCGTATGTCTGCCCATGGCCAAAGTCAAAATCTGTGGACCATTCGGGGACGTAGAGACCGAGGCAAGTTTCCAAATTTTTGTCGCTGCATTACCCTTACATTTTTTCGAATCGTTCAGATCAGTTACTGCGGGACAAAGGGCTTAAAGGGACACTAAAGTGACAAATCATTTCTTCTGCATCAATAAATTACCGTTCTACAACACCAAAAACACCACTCTTACATCGCTAAGACGTTTGGTAACCAGAAGAAGCGCAAGAACGAAATACGGGTGGCGACGCTTAGTTAAGTTCCCGCTCTTGGGGGCTGTGACGTCTTGGATTTTGATGGAATCTTCTAGGGCCTACTAATTATATATAGCGGTACAGATTGACTACATTGTGTTCTAAAGGAACCAAATATTAAACATGGCAAGTTTCGGGAACCTTTATTCAGCCAACGCGGCCCAAATGTGAAAACATACATTGGAATCCCTGGCGTCACGCTGACGTACCGGCGCTGGGGTTTAGGCGCGAAATTCAAATACTGATACTTGGACCTTCGTTTTCTCATCTAATAATCAAATTATTTTTTTATATGACTGCCTGCAGGGTTCTCAAACAATGCTTCATTAGTCTACTGATTTATCATTTCACTTTAGTGTCCCTTTAAGCTGGGAGAGGGCGTAGTGCAGGCGTTGACGCGATGCCAAGCTCGGAAAACCACATCGCTTTCGGCTGAAAATGCAAAAACTGCTCCAGCGGAAGTAGCAAAAGAGATAACTTCAGTAACCGAATCCGAGCTAGGCCCGACGGACGAAAAAACGGTTGAGGAAGGCCTGCCAACTGACTAGCTCAATGAGAGCGGATCACTAGGGTGTCAAAGTTCACGCCTGCAGGAAGAGCCAGCTGACGCACTCGCAAGCGAGACAGGTTCGTTACTATCACCGGCCTCAAAGAGCTTTGATCAACTCTTACGTGTGGACAGAGAGTCACTGGCAGCCGAGAAAAAGAATGATGACAGCTTAGCTAAACTACATCACACAGCTAAAGAAGGCATTGCTAGGCGCAACGTGACGATACAAGAGGGAGGATGTTGTATCGGCACTACAGAGATCGAAATGGTACGAATCTAGATAAGTTAGTCGTGCCTACTAGATACAGGGAGGACCTTCTGAGTCTCTGTCATGGAAATAGGTGGTCTGGCCACCTAGGGATAAATAAATCAAAGGAAAGATTGCTTATGGAATACTACTGGCCTGGCTGTTGCAAAGACGTAGAAAACTTTGTAACATCATGCGACGCCTGCCAGCGCTCAGGTAAACCAGGTCGCAGGAAGGAGGTGAAGATATAACACTGCAATTTGATGAAGCCGTACGTAGAGCGGAGCGGAGTCGTTAACTGTACCATCAAAGAGCAGGATGACACTAGTACCAAGTTTAATGAGTATAAGGCAACCTCCAACTCTGAAATCAGCCTAGAAGTAGTAAAACATTCGGTAAGCTCGCACGCTCTTAGACCCGAGCAACTAGATGAGCTAAAAGGGATGTTAGGGGAATATCTCGACAGACTCAGCAATCGGCCAGGTAGAACCGAACTAATAACGCATGAAATAGAGCTGACATCAACCGAACCCGCAAGATCAAAGCGTTACAGGGAGTCTCCAAGACAGAGAGAAATTACGGAGGCAGAGATACAGCGCATGCTAGAGTTGGGAGTTATTGAGCCCGCTGAGAGTGACTACACGTCACCGCTAATACTGGTAGAGACCCCTAACAAGGACGCTCGTCCGTGTGTCGACTACAGGAAGTTAAATGCATTCACTAGGGATCAGCTGTACCCGATACCCAACATTGAGGAATGAATTGAAAGAGTTGGCGCTGCTAAATACATTTCAGCTATAGATCTCGTGCGGGGATACTGGCAAGTTCCCCTTTCAGAAAGTGCCAGTTGCTATGCCGTATTTATCTCACCTGTGGGCACTTTTCGCCCTCTCACCCTCAGCTTCGGGCTGAACAACGCGCTGTTTAGCTTCTCTAAGTTAATGGATATTGTCCTAAAAGACTTGCAGGAATTCGCCTTGCCATATCTTGATGATGTAGCAATTTTTTCGGACAGATGGGAACAGCACGTATCGCACCTCAAACAGGTGTTCTCACGGTTGAGAAAAGCCGGCTTAAGGATGAAAGCGGAAAGGTGTAGGTTTGGCTGTTCGCAGGTTACTTATCTGGGCCATGTTGTCGGCAGGGCACGAGACGGCCGGCCGAGCTGAAAATAGCTACGATTGGAGAATTTTCACAGCCGTGCACGAAAACAGATGTTCGTTCATCTTTTGGACTTGTTGAGTACTATCAACGGTACATTCCGAATTACTCGCACATAGCAAGTCCTTTAATGGACGCCCTCCGAAAGGGAGTACCGAATAACGTGCACTGGGATAAGGACAAAGAGAATGCTTTCCAAAGTTTGAAAACACTATTGGTTTCTAGTCCCGTGCTTCGCGCGCCAGACTACGCAAAGGACTTCATAGTTCAGTGCGACGCAAGCGACATAGGTATGGGCGTGGTGCTTAGTCAGGTCGGCGACGATAATGAGGAACATCCTATCCTCTATGCCAGCCGTAAACTAACAGTAAGAGAGGAAGCCTACAGCGCTTCGGAGAAGGAATGTGCTTGTTTAGTTCGGGCAGCCCAGAAGTTGTCGTGTTACTAAATTGTATGGGGCGAGGTTCATCTTCGAGACCGACCACTGTCCTCTGACGTGGCTCAATAAAATGTCACACAAAAATGGCCGCTTGATCCGATGGAGCGTCACTATATAAAAGTACAACTTCTCCGTTAGATATAAGAAGGGAAAGTTGCATAGCAATGCGGATAGTTTGAGAAGGCTAATTTGAATTCTACGTTTGGGGATCCCGCCTAAATTTTGGGGTTGTTATTGTTAATTTTCTTAAGCCAAGAAGATCCCCTCTCATTTAGCAGGGCTCCCTTCATGATTGCCCAATTTGTCAGCAGGAAATTCCTTCCAAATTGTAGTAGCGAAATGCAGCATTCTTTGTTTCTGCACTTCTGTTTTCTTTGAAGCCTAGCGGGTCTAAAGTGAGATCCAAGATACGTTATCTCGGCGCAGAGCTGTGTTGTGGGGTTCGTTTTGCAGTTGCCTGTCCTTGTTGGATGTTTTGGGGCACTGTCACCAATTCACAGCTGACCGCTGCAAGCCAATGCACCCCCCGCCCTGGCCACCGGCCATTCTCTTCCTGCCCAGCGGTTATCAGCACTGGCCAGTCGAGATTTTGCGGGCCATGGAGGAGCTGTTACGAACGGCCTGCAAGGGTACCGACCTGCACAATTTTCCCAGCCAGCCGCAAGTGCAAGGGTGGCGAGCTTCCCAGAAGCGACCATGGAAGCCTACCCCACCTGCCGCGGCGACTCGTTTTGTAGGGACGACGGTGCGCCTCACAACACACCCTCGGCGCCGCTATGACTAAACGCGGTCGGCGGACCAACTATTGTTAGTGAAATCGCCAACGCCTTCCCGGTTCGACTGAAGCAGGGAGAATTCCTGGAAGGAGATGCTTTGCTGTGCCTTCTCACGGACCTTTGAAGACGCCAGACAATGGGCAGCCGCGGCGGCCATTGTCTGTGGAGTCAACACTGGGGTGAAGAGGTACCTGCTCGGGGCAAGACACGTGTCTGCGAGAACCCGCTCGCCTCGGCGTGGTCAGTGAAACCTGTGCGGAAGTGTGTGTGTAAACTCCCCCCCCCCCCTCAAAGACGGGTCGGCTACGATGACATTGAACGCTCCGAATCGGTAGCAGGTTGAACGGCCGTTTATCCCTCACCTAGGGATCTAGGGAGGACAGAGTGTTTATATGCAGCCGTTGTGCGACGGCTCATAAACACTCTGTCCTCCCTAGATCCCTAGGTGAGAGCTGAGTGTGCATTCCTCTTGCAGTCATGTTAGGCTGATGAAAGATAACGTTCTCATGTAAGTACTGTAAATAAACCCATATTCCTTGTTCTCGATGAGAAGCAGTGTTTCCCTTCAACAACGTCGATCTGAGCGTGGATAAGTTGGACGACGGCATAGGCCAGCTGCCATCTATTTCATGCCCGACTCCATACAACACACACACACACACACACACACACACACACACACACACACACACACACACACACACACACACACACACACACACACACACACACACACACACACACACACACACACACACACACACACACACACACACATACATACACACACACACACACATTCCACGACAGTGCGTGGAGCACCAAAATGCATTTAGTATGTTATTATTGGAATCCAAACGTTTATCATGCTTGGACTACCAATGCAGGTTCTGCTTTATTCTCTACCATCGAAATAGATTGTGAAGAACATCTCAAGGAGCTGCTCGCTCAACCTGTATCCATTTTTAAAGATATTCTTAAAGTCGGCTGAGCAACAAGCGCTCCGCTTCTACAGAGACGTCACAGTCGTAATCACCATGCGCTGTTTAGCAAAGACAACGAACTTTTCTGCTGCAGAATCTTAAAAGGTTTCAAACTGCGCTTCTACGTCAAGCCCTGCCTGTTTTCAGCTTCTCAGTCAAACTCGGCATAAATCCGTATATTTATAAATTTTTCTCGAAGCCGCATATGTGCGGGAGCACATGTCAAGGAGCCAACACGTTTGTAAGGAACCAAAACAGATGCTCCTTGTTTCTCGCATGGGCTCAGTACATTGTTAGACACGGGAAGCGAAGCGTCTGCTGCCCATGCTTCGCACAAGAAATCGATCGATTTCTCAAGCACATTCCAGAGCTTTTGTGCGAGACGGTAGGAATTGTTGAACCAACGACGTCGCATTGCGCACCTGGGACCTTCGAGGAAACTGTGCACGTGTGCACGAGAAGTGTGTGTGGGGCTTAATTATCGTATACGCGTCCCCATAGGCGCGCGTGCCTTTTGATGAGTTTCCCGAACGTTGACAGCGAGAGAACCTGACACCGCTGTCGTTCTCAGCCAGTTATCCGACGCCATTGCGGAGATGGCGAATCATCTCTATGAGAAGTCAGAGAGGGAGAGAAAAAAACCTTATTGTGGAAAATGAAGCAAGTGAACTGGGGGCTGGCTTCCTAGTGCGGTATTCCATCGGTCCTGGCGCCAGCTGCCTCGTCTGCAATGGTGGTCTGGTCTACGAGGCATGCGCTGAACAACGCTGCTTACGGGAAGGGTTGGGGATGAGAGGTAGGTCGGGGTTCTGACCACGCTCCCATAGGATGCGGTAGAGTGGGTGTGATTTACCGCAGAACCTACATTCCGGTAGGACTTGTTGGTGTTTGCTTAACGACACATTGTAACATGAAGGCACAATCACAAAGAAAGAAACGCGTCACAGACGCTACTGACAACCTTATTTGAAAGACAGCGAGATAGAATATCTATGCTCTTCTCAACGCGCAGGCGCGTCAGACACGCCGGGATGACCATAGAGTGCGATTATGAGAACTAGCGAGATCATTTGAAAGATCTAAAGAAAGTTGGCTCCGTGTTGTATTGTGTAGGGAAGAGTAAATTTAACCGTACGGAGTGAGGAAACGTGGTACAGTTCGAAGTTTGGATAAACTGGACTAATTAAGGGGGGAGGTGGTCTTCCAATCTAATCTATAACATTGCACGATTTCCTGGTAGGTTACAATCTGGGTGGGATAGTGCTCCTCGTCCGTGGCCCGGTTGGTGAGAGAACGGACCAGGGCACGGGTGGTGCCATTGTCTGGGAGTGCGGGGCGGGCAGGGGTCCTCACGACTGTACCGTACGAGAACGAGGGGTTTTACTCAGGAAGTGCAGTGCTGTGGGAGCGACTGTACCAGCCGTGTAGTTTCCACATAGCGCTTGGGAGCTTCAGTGATGACCGTAAGGTCGGTGTTATGGGTCATGGCCAAGGCCAGTGGCGTAGCAACAGGGGGGGCCGGGGGGCCGTGGGCCCCGGGTGCAAGGGGCCATTGGGGGGGGGGGTGTTCATGTACGTCTGAATACACCCCTCTTTCCGCCGGCTACACCCAGGGGGGGGGGGTTACAGAAGACCTATGGGCCCCGGGTGCCAGACGACCTAGCTACGCCACTGGCCAAGGCGATGGCTACTTCTACCTCTCCCTGGATGGAATCGGTTTTGAATGTCAGACTGGTGAGAAGCTGGCCTCTTGAGGAAACCACCGTGACCACGGCTCCTCGGTGTAGGTGGTATGAGGTCGCATCAGGGTACACTGCTGTGGAATCCCTGGAATAATTTTTGGCCAATGCCTTCACTATGGCTTTTCTCCTTCCTTCATGATGCTCTGGGTGGACATCTTTGGTAAAGATTTGGGACGTACATGTTTCCTCTGACTTTCGGTGGAAGCATTTGTGGTTGCTGGCACCCTTGGGCCAGCCATGTATACGTTGATCATCGCCCCGTAAGAGACAAAGTCCTGTCGCACCTAATGTCCAGCAATGTGTGCCCCAAATAATTTATTCGCCCATGTTGTGGAGGCCGACATTGAGCAGGCGGGTCGTGCAGGTATTGTTGGATAATACCAGGGGCTGCTTGTAGGCTTTTCGGGTGACTGTTTCAACTTCTTCTATTCCTATCTTGGAAAGAACTCTGTAAAGGGTCGCGTACGTTATCCGGGATAGGACGAACGCTAGCACGAGTCGGGCTGTGTCCTGCTCCTACACCGCATTGTCCGTTAGAGGTTCGTCGAATAACATGAGTGTCTTATCCCGCTGAGGGCTTCAGGAAGGTCCCTAGGATGGTGTTCTTGGTATCCGCTTGGACTGTCAGACCAATGATCTTGAGGTGTTTGCATGGGCGGATGGTGTGGCCACCCAGGTGAATTTTAATCTAAATGCAGTCCTTGGCTGCACCCTTTATCCTGACTAGTAGGGGCTCTGATTTTCGTGGCACACAGGCAAGGCTGCATTCCTGGGCATATTGGGTGACTATATCGATTGCCCGTTGGCGGTTGTCTTGAAGGCCAACCAGTGAGGCAGAGCCAGTCCAAATTGTAATATCATCGGCGAACAGCCATATTTTATATTATGAACATCAGAGGATCGCCTGGGGAGATTGAGCAGTGCTAGGCTGAAAAGGATGGGCGATCGTAATGACCCATGAGGGGATGCCATGTCTCCCAGGTGAATGGGGCCTGAGGAGCCGTCTCCAACTCTGAGCACTGCCAAACTGTTTGGGAGCAAGTCCGCAATGTAGTCGTACGCTCTTTGGCCATATTCCGTTCCGACCAGGTGCTGTAGGACTGCAGAGAGCGCTACGTTATCAAAGGTCCCCTTGAGGTCCAGGGCGAGGATAGCTCTTGGGAAATGCTGGGAGGCTGGAACTAGAATATATTCCTTAAGTGAGATCAGCACGTATTGGGTGCCAAGGCGCTTCCGGAATTCGTACATGGTGTTTGGCATTTGGTCTGTGTCGTCCAGGTGTTGTTGGAGTCTCACAAATTTGATACATTCTCGAATATTGCCCGCACACTTTGAGAAGTTATCGCCCGAGAAGCCTACAGAAAACTGGTTGTCACCGGTACAGAGTGGCTGACGTTACGAAATTTACAGGGCCCGAAGGAAAAAAGCTTGTTTCACTCTGGTGGGAAAAAAGTGTTTAAATGTAGCAGTGCATGCGTGTGTGAGAGAATTCTATGACTTTTCGAAAGCAGCGCTCATTTTGCTGTCTTAGCTGTCTCAAGAGCAAATATATTTCTTTCCACCATTTTCGTATTCTTGGCCCAATACCTGTAAATACGTAAAATAAATAAACGTTAAATCTTGCCTCCTCGAGCGTTAGCACTTAAAATTCTTCGAAACGCTTCAACATATCTGGCCGGAGAGCGTCGGGAGTTTTCGGACATCGACCTAGTAGAGAGAGCTACCGGCGTTTAGGAGGAAACTTTCCAACCTCCTTAGAAACTCAATAGCTGGTGGCAGCGATGAGTATGAACCCATTTTTTGATACGCATAACTGCGGGAATTGATCGCCAGCCTCATCGAGAGCTCTAATAAAGCATCGTGCCTTGGTATTGGGGGCGAGCTCCACCAACGGAAAATCTGGCGCTGCCGTCGGCGAGACGTGGTATGAAGGATCACGCGGACACAGCGGTTACATATGTAGGCTGCTTCGGAAGCGCTTAAGCAAGCTGAAAACGAAAGTTTAAAGTCCCACTTGCGCTGTGTTTATGTTTAAGAGGGGAGGTTTCCCCGCTTCGAGTGTCTGCTTGATAACACTTGAAAGCACTATAACAGGTAGTGGCTGCCATTAAAGGCGTCCAACATGGTTGACTACTGCTCGCGGCCGCAGTGCCGCACGTACGCAACGGAGCCCGGTGCCAGCCTTCGCACGTACCCACAGGACATGAAGCTGCGTGAAGCTTGGATCGCGAAACTTAGAACCGGTATAAGCAGCCATCGGCTGCAACTCGGGTGTGCAGCAAGCACTTTCGCGAGGAAGGCTTCTGCTACGGAGTCGAGGCTGCGATGTTCGGTGAGTAGCCGAAACCGCGCACTGAAAACTCGTCCGCGCGCGATGCCCGACTAATGGCATGAAGCCCTAGTCTATGAACTTGTTAATGCTAGATGCTGACAAGTCCACTGGAATGGAAAGGAAATGTTAAGAAGCACATTAAAAAAAAAAAGGCATGGCATATGCTCATGTTTGGTAGCACCAAGCAATGAGTGTGCTTGATTAAGAAAAAAAAAGGAAGCAGCAGGAAACTGCTCTCTGAGGAGACCGATGAGCATACAGTGCGATGCAACTTGAGAAACAATGATATTGAAATGTCCATGAATATAGAAGAAAAGAAAAAAAATTGAATCGTCCCGACGGCATATCAAAAGTCGCCGTACACGTCGAAGTCCCTGTAACAAAATTATTTCTGAAGAGCTCTGATAGCATCCATGCAACGACAGTTGCGTCTGCACGGTTAATGATCATATACTGTCACCTAAAGCTCACGGCACTGTGAAAATGCGTTCGCAGCGAAAGCGAAACCTTGTGCGCGGACATGCATGCAGACAGGCAATCAGTCGCTGCGAACCCCTGCGATCGCTACATTGAGGCTTCATTCTGTTATGCTCCATTTGGTTATACAAGACACGCCACTAGAAGAACATATTTCACATAGTTTTCTCTCAGCGACTGCCTACTTTTCACGCAAGAAACCGGTTCGGGAGACTCCACTGCGGTGACCGCGCGCATGTAGGCGTTCACTGTACGTATTCGGTAAAGATATAGCGTCTGTAAACGTTTCTGTGCTTTCTGTTTGCCCAAGATTATTGCTTTGACAACAAAAATTTCTGTCGTTGCTAGAATATATTACCGAAATGCGCAGCAGGGCTCAAGCGTGGCGTTTTTATTGAGCGCCGACAGCCAAACCTATGAGGAGCGCGCCGCGTGATCCTTCATACTACGCAAGGGAGGCGCTGCCGATAGATGGCGACTCCATAAGTCCTCGCCGCCAATAGTACAACTCCGTGCATCATACGCTGCAGTACACACAAGACACAAAGTGCTGCAAACGATATGAAATAGGGCCATTCCCCGCCAAATAAACCAACCGCTTATATATATATATATATATATATATATATATATATATATATATATATATATATATATATATATGTATAAGCTATTAAACTGGGAAGGCGCGAATACCTCAGAAACCTTTGGTTTGCCGATGACATGGTTCTATTCAGCAACAATGCAGACGAGTTACAACAAATTATTGTGGACCTTAACAGAGAGAGTGCAAGAGTGGGATTGAAGATTAATATGCAGAAGACAAAGATAATGATAAATAGCCGGGCAAAGGAACAATAGTTCAGGACCGCCAGTCGGCCTCTAGAGTCTGTGAAGGGGTACGTTTGCCTAGTGTTAGGGTTGGCGTCTGACACCATGTGGCGAAAGGAATTTCATCCGACCATCTTCGTCGAAATGAGGCGTGACTTCTCCTGCGATGGTTGGCGTCCCGCACATCGTGCACAAAAGAACTTTCTCTCACCCGACCTTCTTCCACCAGGCCTCGTCGAAATGAAGCGTGACTTCCTAATTCGCCATGACCGTTTCGAGTGTCTACCTGTCTGCCGGAAGCCCCGCAGTGTACAGCCTCTTTTGTGTGTGTGGGTGCGCGAGTTTAGAGAGGCCCTTTCGTTGAATTGGACCTAGAAGAGAACTTTCACGAACCCGCAAAGCGCAGAAGAGGCGGACAGGCGTCTACAATTCCTGGAGGCGGGACGACTTCTTCCTTTCAGCAGGCTCGGTATAACCAGAGGAGGAGGGGCCCTCTTTCTGTGCCGGTCACGTGACATCGACGGAAGCAAGATCCCGCCCACGATTGTAGAGAGCCTATTTAAGGGGCTCCGAAATGTTCTTTTGATCACTTCATGCTCTTCTCATTTTCTTTCATCTACCTTTGAATAAACCGTGCAAGTTTCGCACTAGAAAATCGTCTCGCCCTTGCTTGGTCGCCATGGTCTACCGGATGCCTGCAGCCCACCGACAACGCCACGCTCCCCAATAAGTAACTTCGGTCGAGCTACGATAGGCAGGCGCCGCTACTTCTCGGCAGCAGTACGATACGCTACCCTCGAGTACGCAACACTAGGTCAATTAATCACAAGGAACCCTGACCATGAGGAGGAAATTCACAGAATAATAAAAATGGGTTGGATCGCATACGGCAGACATTGCCAGCTCCGGATTGGAAGCTTACCATTATTATTGAAAAGGAAGGTTGTCAGTGCATTTTATCAGTGCTGACATATGGGGCAGAGACTTGGAGACTGACAAAGAAGCTTGAGAACTAGTTAAAGACCGCGCAAAGAGCGATGGAACGAAGATTGCTCGGCGTAACGTTAAGAGACAGAAAGAGAGCAGTTAGGATCAGAGAGCAAACGGGTATAGACGATATTCTAATTGACATCAAGAGAAAAAGATGGAGCTGGCCAGGTCATGTAATGCGCCGGTTCTAACCGTTGGACCATTAGGGTTACAGAAAGGGTACGAAGAGAAGGGAAAAGCAATCGAGGACGACAGAAGACTATGTGGAGCGATGAAATTAAGGAATTCGAGGGCGCTAGTTGGAATCGGTTGGCGCAGGACAGGGGTAATTGGAGATCGCAGGGAGAGGCCGTCGTCGTGCAGTGGGCATAAAGCAGGCTGTTGCTGCTGCTGCTGATGATGATATTTAGTTGAAAAAATTTCCACGTGTTTACTGTAGTTCAAAACTCATTCCCCCCGTTCATTTTTCTTCCCAAACATTTTCAGTATTTTGGCGAAAATTTATTTTTCTTGCCCAGCTGAGTCGGAAGGCATAAGTCAACATTTCTTTTTTTCAAAGGCATATTATGTCTGGTCCTTCAGATGGTGTATATGGTAAGAAAATGAAGTGGTGTGACGGCCAAAATAACCAATACATAAGATGTCTGAATACTTTGGGTGCTTTTATGGATGCGGAGCTTTATGGATGAGGAAATACATTCGGGAACGTCATTTATATATATTTAGTATAATAAAGGGGCCAAAACTGAACTTTGTTGAACACCGGATTTTACAGGGGATGTAGATGATACACAGTTATTAGCTAGCTGTTAGAAACTGAGAGCGATTAGAAAGAAAATATTCAATGCATTGCATAACGGACGGGTCAATGTTTAGAGTATGTTTTTTAAAAGAAGCACGCTATATATATATGAGGGACTTTATCCCAAACTTCACCTTTCGCCTTTGCCATTTTTCATTATTTCTTGGTTACCTGTAGTGCACAGAGATTCATTAGTGCCATGTATCTTATTTAATTCTGTACTAAGTGCCATTTTATAAGATCTATTGCCTTTTTTTTTTCAACAGCCACTAGTGCCAAGTTAAAGATCATCTTTATCAAATGTTTATACACTTGTGTTTCAAACTTGGTTCTACCTCTCAAACATTAAAATATTGTCAATAGATGTAGATAACTGTGTTTCAACCTTTCTCAATGTGCCCGCAAAATTTTCGATTAACAAATAATGGATCAAACACCGCGCACCGAAAGTGATCAATCGATGAAAGGCTAAAATGATGAGTTATTAATCGTTAATCGAAGAAAAAAAAATAATCGACCATTCCCATCTTGCATCGGTTTCATGGTGATAACCCTCCGTGTTCAAAACATTTTGCCGAGTCACTTTCCAGGGGCCTTTTTAAAGGATACATGGACTTCTTTAAGGAAGTGGGAACTGTCTCCTGGAGCTGTGACTTTTGTACCAGACTGCGCGATTACCACTAACTTTTCCCAATGTAAATAGTTGTAAATACATTTGTGCGTCGGGGTTCCTCTTCGTAACATTCGGTGGAGATGCTGGGTACAGAGCCGTGTGACACATGGCTTCCAGCTGACGGCGCACGATCTTCGTCAGCTGCTCTGAAGACTGCTTCTGCCGCGAAGCAGGGTCCCGTCGGTCTTCACAAGACGATGTTGCAGCCGTATTGGGAAGTTGTGTAAATGACCGATAAATACGACGGCGTTTCACCTGCTCGAAACGCTTGCGCTCCGTGATCATGTCATTAACCGAAGTACAGTTCTTACGAATGAGTAAGTTGAAGACGTCGTTGGAAATACCCTTTAAGACATGCAAGACTTTTTCAGACTCTCGCATTTCAGCGTCGGCCTTGCGGCAGAGTGCCAGCACGCCTTGTATATAGGCGACGTAGCCTTCGGTGGACGTCTGAACTAGTGACGCCAACTCTTTCTTGGCGACGACCTTCCGACCCAGCGATTTTCTGTAGAGATCGCACAGCTTCTGCTTACATGTATCCCAGTCACGAAGTGTTTCTTCCTGGTTTTGAAACCACACTCGCGCAGTTCCCGCCAAGTAAACAAAAAAATTTTGTCAGCATCACTGCAGGATTCCATTTGTTATTAAATAACGAACTCGCCCCTGTTGAAGACACGCCGTCCTCGTCCCAGCTACGAATTGACGTCGTCCACGTGTCCCGTTTAAAACCGTACTGTTCATCTAGTTCGCTATCATTCTATAAAGCGTCGGGACGGCGCTTCAGGCCCTGGGGTTATGTTACGGTGCATTTGGACAGAACCGTGCACGCAGGAGATGAAGAGGAATTGGCAGACAGTATCCTGGAGCTGTGGCCAGCTGCGTACCAGCCTTGCGCGATTACCACTAACTTTTCCCCATGTAAGTAGTTGTACATACATTTGTCAATCGGGTTTCTTCTTCGTAACATCGCACATACACCCACATACACGCATACACAAACACACGGATATATATATATATATATATATATATATATATATATATATATATATATATATATATATATATATATATATATATATATATATATATATATATATATATATATATATATATATATATATGGCTCAGGAAATCACGCTGGCCCCGGTAGTAAAATGAAGAAAAAACGTACGACGTACGTTCAATAAGCACAGTATATTTTACTGACGTTTCGGCTGGTGGACCAGGCTTTGTCAAAGTCCTTTAGTCCACTCACTTTGACAAAGGCTGGTCCAACAGCCGAAACGTCAGTCAAATACACTATGTTATTCAACGTACGTAGTACTCCTTTTCTTCATTATATATATATATATATATATATATATATATATATATATATATATATATATATATATATATATATATATATATATATATATATATATATATATATATACAACACGCTTACTTTACATTCCTGCACAAAAGCACGAACCTTGCAGCATTCACTGACCAAACGAAGATGTGCTGCAAATTTTACACCAATTTCACTGCCCTCGTATCCTGATGGTTCTTGCTACGTGATGTCGGGAATTAGGGCCTGCCAAAACTGTAGCAATTAAGCGGCTTTTTTTTTACCGCTACTCTCCCTCCATAACTTGTAACAGTTTATGGAAGCAAACTCAAACAGTGGCTATGGGAGGCGCGATTTCCCCAGTGACAGACCGAACTTCGTGTGGCGTCAAGTAGTAGCGCGCCATACGAACTGCAGCAAAGACAAACAAGACAATACTAAAGAAAACAGAGCGACAACACCGACGCTTCAACACATTTATTCCGCGCAACTCGCGCGAGTGAGAGGTGTGTCGAAACACAACTCGTATACAGGTTCTTTTTTTTTTTTTAATCGGTATGCATAGCACCGGGCATCTGGGCACTGTTTCTCACTGCCTACATTAATCCCTTCAACAGTCAACATATGATCCACGAGAGCCAACAAGTGGTATACAACCGTACTGAACGCGTGCTCCGGTGGTCGGGCTGATATGCACGTTTACGTACATGTATACATAGAACACATCTGCACCCGTGTCAACAATACACACGGCAAGAGCATCATCCAAAGACGAAACACGCGTGCAAATCCTGCGTTCCGCGGCAGGGAAGAAGACTCGTCATATCCGAGTTGTTAGTGGACACAATTCCAGCCAGTTGAAGGACTCTGACGCGATGGTATCACTTAGAAGGACACGAGGTTGTTGTGTTTTTTTCCAAGCTTATGAAATTATCGAGTCCTTTCTGCTAAGAGAAATGTCGAACAACTTTTTCGTAAACAAAAGCTGTATAATCGAACCGCTAATATTATTAGTTTGGACCACCGCTACACAAAAGTCATCGTGAGATAGCCAATTATGAGTGTTCCCTGTCCGAGGAATCGCAGCTGGCTCGCGCTTAATGCGTATGCGTGAAGCCAGTATAGTAAGATCACGCTTACAGTTCGCCCTTGGAGATCAGACCTTTTGCATTACTCCAACAAGATCTAGCACGCTGAATCGGGTCCCCGCATTTATCCAGCTGCTGCAGCTAGTTCTCCCGCGGGAACATCGACTAAAAGCAGCCCAACGCTTGCAGTACTTCACGCAACTACATCGGGTTAAAATAAAATAAAGACGAGCTTCGGAGAGACTCCTCGACACATTGGAGTATTTTTTGCGCTCATGGTTTTGATTTCGAAAAGCAAGTGAGCAATTTTGCACAATGAACGAACCGCATATATGGTCATTGTTTTTTCTCTTTTGTTCACAGTGTTAAATGGGTGGTGAAATCGGGCAGTAAGGGAGGATGCACGAAGTAATGTTCTACGACTGGCATATACTTAGGACTCATGCATTGCTGTTTTTGCAACGTTATTGACTTTGATGTTTTTTTCGAGCCGAGGGTAGGGCACTTGCTATAGTATGAAGGCGGATCAAGAACCTGGAGATAGGCGAAGACAATACGCCGGCACTGTTAACTGACGCTGTTACTGCTCGGAAAAGAACACAGCGTGTGAGATGTTATTTCCCTGTGAATTCGTGGCATACTGTAAAGATTTAATTCAAAGTACGGATCACTTTCCCAGCTGCCTCAACGAAAAAAAAAAACAGTATGAGCCGAGTACTTTTGCACCCAATTCACTAAACAATTACAGATAGGTAATTTTTTTGAAGCAGAAAAAATTTCCCCGGCGACTGCTATGCTCCCTAATGACAAATTTGGGCGCAGCTCTACACGTGTTTTCATTTCGCGATATATTGCCTGGCGTCTACAACCGGTCTCGTGCGGGACGTTGCAAACGGGGCGAAATGTAACGCCACTGCATCGCTGATCTGGAGATCGCGAGAGCCAACGGGTGGGGCCAGCACGTGGGTGACGCGTGGGCGCGATTCACAGAAACCGCCGCCGACAAACCTCCCAGACGGCGCGCGCTACTCTGGCGCCATCTCGTAGCCGCCGTCGCTGCACTACGCTTTTCTTCCCACGCTTTCGCCATACCCTCCTCCGCTTTCCGCCTCCTGGTTCCGCTTCACCCTCATCTTCCCTTTCCACCTCGCCCCTCTTCTCTCTCACCGCTTTTTTTCATCTCCCGCTGCACGCCGCGTTCGCTCTCGTCTGTCCCTGTTCTCGTTCGCTCGGTCACGCCGGGAACGCCGACGCTCGCCGCAGCAACGGGCGCCTGATATTGCGCTCTGAAGAAGATTTAAAACAGCTAGCACAGCTTCAAAGGCGGCATTTCTGCTACCAAAACAAGGCCACTGCGCTTTTTCGTCGACGCCGGAATGACATTCTGATTCACCATCACCAAGCGCACGTAGATACGACACAGAAGCCTTACGGCAGCACACTCGGTAGACATGGTATACAGCCTCTGTAGACACTGCAAGCGATAGCCACGCATTCAAGCTCCAAGTGTCACACACAGAAAAAAAAATATGTCCTATGCCTAAGTTCCAGGAATACACAAGTCCTAGCTCGACCGATTTCTCTATAAGATGTGCTCTCACTTTCCGCAGTTTGCAATTAAATGCAGATTAGTTGTCCACTAACGTCAGGCGCGACGGCCACTATTGCCACAAAATCACGAATACTTCAGCTCGTTTACCTCTTGCGAGATGGCGACGCGGAACTGTATAAATGCTAGTCAGAAATGCTCCCAGCTTTTCAACATCTATAACAGAGCCTGCAGTTAGGCAAACGTCTGATACTAACAACTGTCGCCTCGCCACCTTGTAAACGACATCGTGCAAGTAGACTACGGCGAGCGAGACCCACCGTACGACAACGAAACCACCGCGCGTGCATGTGCATTGCTCGGCATCACACACGAGAGACCATAATCGGTGTGTCCTTTCAGTGCGAGGCCGCTAGCTTGCTCGTGAAGTAACATTCACACTGCGCACAATTAACGTACTTATCCTCTTGCAGGTAGAATCGGAAGCCTTTATACATTTTGGCACTGTGCACGCGCTGGTTTCATAATTATTTCCTCTGCCTTCTGTACATGCATATCTCGCGCGCACATCTACAATATATGACTGACGAATTACTCGGCAGAATCGCCTACGTGAGCCGGAACTCACAGTTTGAATCCCCTTATGACGCTTTTCTAATGCGCAATGCAAACGGATGCCGTCTCAGGAATCTAGTGTGAAACGTTGACGTCACTGTTCGAGTGGTCTACATAGCAAATGAGCGCATTCGAACAACAGCCAACAACAGCCAACAGGCGAAAAATAGCAGTGCCGGCTTGTAGACGTTTTCATGTGCTACGTATGGCACAGACCTTCTTTTCTGTTTTGCGATGCTTTCCCATGTTTCGTGAAGATACACCTCCCAGCTGGCGTTTATGTCGCCTCGTTTGGCGTGGCGGGATAGCTCAATATGCAGACAGATTAAACTATCAACAGATTAAAGTGTTGACATAAACGTGATTTACCTAAGTGTCTTTCCCTGACCAGAAGACGCCGGGTGTCTAAGTGAGATTCTTTTTTAGCTGAAATTATTGATCACTCAATTAAACCTACTCATTAATTGCAATATTTCAGCAACTGGTAGAAAAAAGAAGACAAGCTAATAAAATTGATACACCTCTGGCTTTTAATAATATTTGTATTTTTATAAATATATATTTGTACATGTATAATATCTATATAACACATAATTTATATCTAAAGAAGCGGCGCATATCGTGATGCTAAGTTACCGTAAGCCTCCAGAACCTATAAGCGTCAGTTGGCAAATAACTCAGAATGAGCACAATTCCTGGCAAATAGTTGTGCGGGTGGTGCTTTGTGATTCAGAGATTTTTGAATTAGACATCGCCTTTACTAGATAGCTTTACTAAGCGCAGTCTTTGAACGAGCGTAATTAACAGGCATGCTAACGACGTCAACTTATACTGACGCAAATAAAACACGAAATTTTGTACAGAAAGAAGATTGTTTTATCTGTATTTCGGTAGCTTAGGTGAACGATTCACCAGGATTTGTCGGAATTGCAGTGTCTCAACAACAACAACAACAAGAAGATGTGCTGCTGCCCAATTCTCCTAATTTAGGTTTTGCATGTTTTGGCCTTATGCTGTAGCCAAACACATTGCGCCCTATTTGTCAGTTTTTGTCGAGAAAGATGCACAAAATAAAACGCCACAAAACAAGATGATGCAGCATAAATTACACATAAGATGAGACAACACCCTTCTCGCAAAAATATGAAAAAAAAGAACGAATGCATCCAGCATCTCACACATGCTCAGCGAAAAAAAATTAAAACTATAACTGAAAACTGACACTAAATGACCTGCCTCAAACGACTCGCCGAGCGCTCTTAAGATTACTCAGTGCTTCTAACTCCTATTACGCGAAAGTGCCATATTTAACTCCACCTTCCATAGTTTCTTGTATTCCCCAAATGGAGTATGTTTACTCTGCTTGCGCGCATTCGGTGTAAACGGGCTACATCGGAGAGTACGAGGACAAGGCGTAGCCCTCAAGTTGCCAATACTCATTTTGCTCTTAAAGTAATAGTGCCACAAAATTTCGAAAGTCGAAATAACTTGCGATGTCTGTTTCCGTGGACACACACACATCTACAAAATATCAATGGCGAGTGTAGCTTAAAACTTGTTTCCATTCAGTTTTAAAGTACGTGCGGTCAGTCAACCGCGACGTACAGCGCTCCCCCTACGTGGTCATCAATGCGGGATGTCCTGTAGATATTCGAGGCATAAGCAACAACAATGCTACGTCACGGGTTCTTGTGACAATTTTGCCTACCCAGCCCAGCAGCGTGCTGCTCGCACTTTTGCTTCCCCCGTCCCTGGACCGGGTTTGCACTCACTACGGTGATGTGGTGTCGCCACCGTCGCTACGCAGGCTGCGTCGCCAGTCTTCCTCAACTGTCGTGCGTGGCGCACCACTCGCCGCGTCGCACTCACGCGTCTTTCACTTATATGCGCAGAAGAAAAAGAAATGATTTTACGCTGACCTGTGCTTTGCTGTTATTGAAAATGTGCAGGAAGATCGCACTTTATTGTCCGCATGGTTCAATATAACGCTTGGCGCTACCGCTTGCCTGTTTATTGTTTGTTTGTTTTTCTTTTAATGCGAATTTGGCCTCCGTCTACGAGTCTACGAAGAAGCCAGCTGTTGCAAAGGCGGCGCTGGATGGGTGGATGCATGTTATGAGCGTCCCCTTTGTAACAGGGTGGTGGGTTGCGCCACCAAGCTCTTGCTATCACACTGCTTAATATCCTGCCTAGGTTAAAAAAAAAAGAAAAACACTATGAACTCCCACAACTAATTTTCTAACCCCTATTGCGAACTTTGCTTTTGTAAGTCTCCGTTTTTCATGTCGTTTCCTTACTTTTCATCCACCAATCTTCTAATCTACTCTTACTAATCTCTATTGCGGAAACGTCTACTTTTCCACCGCTCTCGCTGTACCCAAGAGTTTCAAGGAGGACAGTGGTGCCTAAATCGACCGCTGATACATTCTAATAAAACATCCTCCATTGTTTCCCTAGCTTTGCCGCAGCAAGCACATGCTTCTTCCTTCATATATCTCGCTTCATAGGTGCGTGTTCTAAGGCCTCCCGATCTCGCTTCAAAAAGTAATGAGGCGCTAGTGTTCACTTGTGTCGCCGCCTGTCGGCAGCTGCTGAAAGCAAAGCAGCAAGTTCTGGCAGGTTTGTCGCGTGGGAAGGGCGGTTGGTTTGAAGGCGCCTCTAGACGACAAAATGAGGACGACGGCGAGGACATTGCGCGGCACTGTGTGTACGAGCAGACTAGTGTTCCTGTACAGCATATAAAGGGCCACTGGTGCATAGAGCAACGCCACAGGCAACAATGAATCTCACGCGCAGGGCGTTCGCGTCAAAGCTTTTGTGCAATCACGCTATGTACCAGCTGTGTTTACAAAACATCCCATGAAGTTACGCCTCTCGCTGCCATATTAAGCTGAAGCTGGGGCTGGTCGCTGCAAACAAGACTCCGAATAATTCCCAGTCGCGCGCTGATGCAGATTATGTTTAATTCCATGATTACTGGGTCATTAGTTACTTATTACATTAGACAGGGCAAGATTCCAAATTTTTGTGTCAGTACTCCATTAAACTTGTTAAACTTGCGTAGAGTCGGGAAAGGCGGGAGTGCAGGTCACTCCTTTGCGGGTGTTAGTGTTCGTCCCACATTTAAATCTATCTTTGGGAGAGCCCTCGTACCCCCGCATGGAGTACGTTCCCGTAGCTTAGCCGCAAGCAGAGCGAACGTTCCCAATCGGAGGAGTTAACGAGCTCCATTAGGGGACAAACACAAACAACTGATGCGTCGAGAAACCCTCATTCAGACCATGGGCTCAGTGGCGTGATCCGCATGCAGGCCTGGACGCATTCCATCAGCTTTCGTTCACTCTGAGAAAAGTTTGCACCCTTTGGAGCTTGCATTGCCCCAAAACAATAATCGCCATCCATCATGCGCGCATTTCCTTTCTTTAACAATGCGTGCCAGGTACCGTCAGATAACGCCATTGGCGAATCAGCATGGCACGGCGTTCTTGACAAAACTGTAGCGGCGCTGAACGTTAAAGGACGGAAACGCACACAACAAAGACGATCGAATGTTATTTTGTAGTGCAAGATAAGCCCCAAAAGGTAAAAGAAAATATTTGGTGTATCGGTATGTCAGCATCGTGGGGGGGGGGGGGGGGGGGGGACGGCACCCGGAGGCGAGGAGAAATGCTGGTTGGAGGGGCGTTTCGGCGTGTACGGATGCAGTGATCCCAGACGTTCGTAGCACAGACGGGTTCTGTCCTATATCAGGTTGGAATGCCGTCTAGAGTTAGGACTTCTCGCTGGTTTGGGGGTGTACGACAACTATAGGAGACCGCAGTTGTAAATAGGGGACAACTAACAGTACTCGCTTTGTTTCTTTGAGCGCACTGTAGAATGTTCCCGTCCAGGTGAGCACTGACGCAAAAAAGAGAAAAAAGTATTACATGCAGCACTTTTCCACTTCCACGAGATTAATCAAACATCAAGGATGACACACACACTATTGACATCGAAGACTGCCACCCACAGAAGACAGCGAGACAGCACAGTTCGAGTGTGTTGCCGAACTTTGACGAACGTCGGAATTCATTGTGCCAGGTCCGTAAACGAGACCCGCTCCATGCGACGCCGACGACCTTGAGCAAGAATCGCGATCCGTCACCACAAACGCGTACACACGCACTACAGAGAGGAGCAATACACACACACAACGTGCACCAGATAGGTCGCAACAATGTTCCAAGGGAAGCTGTGTCTCGTGGTTTCTTCCGCTTAGCCGCGCAGGGAATGCTAGAATAAACACGTGGACCTCGATGCCCGTAAATGCAAAGGAAGAAAAAAAAAAGAAAGAAAGAAAATGGTGGTAAGGTGTGGACGCTCGCTCGGGTTCAAACAAAGTTTTCCGTCGGGAGACAGCGCAACACGTTTCACCGGACACGTTCTCGTTCGTTCCCCTCTCGTATCTTCTTTTTTTCACAACCAATGGGAAGGGCGACGCGAACTAGCCTGCACGTCGACGCGAAAATGCACGAAAATCATGTCAGTGGAAGCCACGGGAAAGTTGACCGGCTTCTTGGCAACGACGCGGTCCAACAACCAGAACACGACGCGTGCGTCAGGTATACGGTTCCTCGTATTCTCGCCGAGTAATAGTTTCGCCTTCTATGTTCCCTTTCCACGACGAACGCAAGTCTATTTGAAAGGCGGGACATTCTCAGCCTATCTCCTCGATACGAGTAAGCGTACTATTATTTCTGTGATAGGCTCCTTCGAGCTTGGTCACAAAAAAAAAAAAAAAGGAAGGAGCAAAAAGAAGCCACGAGTAAGACAGACGTCTCCCATGAATCGTTCCCAAACTTTCTTGCGGGTGCAGTGGAATTGCTTGCCCTTGCACTTAGCCCAGGCTTCGGTGGCAAAGCAGGCGTGACTTTCCCTGCGGTTTCAGGGCAACTGAGAACGCGTCTCTTCCCAGGAAAATTGGGAGACAAAGACCACATTATAGAAGGCATGATATTACCACTGTCGGCATACCAGCGACATGTTTTCAGTGTGGTCCATTGTAGAGGGGACCGTATGAGCATGTGACATACGCGAGCCTTTCTTTTTTTCCGTGGCAGAGGTGAGTCCTTGCAGCTGCCGGCTGCTTACAAGTGGCACTGATTACTTTCAACACTAGATTCCACACGTTTGTATAGTGCGATGACACTGACTCAGCCCGCAGCCGTAATTGAAATCTTCCCCGATGTGTCACTCTACAACTCGCGTGTCTGCTATAACAGAGACTGTGAACCTGACGGTTGAAGTGTACTTAAGAGGGTGTCTTCTATTGTGAGATCAATTTACCGAATGCATGCCGAATAACGTGTGTGAGTGCAATTGGGCGGGCGGGCACAGAGGTGTAAAGACGTATACACTCAGATGCCCTGAAATCTTCGCCGTCTTTTTCCCCCGAGGTGATGAATGCTAGAGATGTTTGCAATGGTGTGGCGCAACGGTCACATTTAGTTTTTTTGTCAAGAAGCAGGCACTGTGCTTTTCGAGCTTCGCAATTCACCACTTTTAGTTGGAAAGCTTGGCATGAACTTCCGGGATAAGAGAAGAAAGAAAAAAGAAAATAATAGCAACGGAAAGCGCATTCGTTATTTCAAATTTGCATTTCCTTCCTCAGGTCAAACGTCCTACAACACGAACTGTGGAATAACGGCGAACGTTTTGTCGCATTAGAACCTAGGAAGACACACTCCATAAGTTAGCTTGTATCTTCATGGCTGATGCTTCGAATAGTACTTTAGCCTCGTGCTTGCCTTCAGCGTCTACTCTTCTTCGAGCCCCACCCTTTCCTTTCTGGCGACAACGTAGCTGGCATTGGACTGCGTCCTTTTCGTGCACGTTCCTTCGCAGGCATTTGCGAACGACGTGAGCCGCGCGTCTCCGCATAGGCATAGGAAGTTGTTCTACAGAGAACTCTAAGCACTACATGTAACTACATTCCTGAATACGCTCTCAAGTCCTGTCTTAGCGAGTCTTTTGTCACAACACAGTGCACACGGCGAGGACGTCCTTCACACCGGCGTCACAGTCAGCGTCTCGATGGTTCCTTGGGAGAACACCCGCCGGTGCTGCTGCGGTTGCGGCGGTCGTGGTTGCGGCTGAGGCGTGCTGGGCCGAAAGACTCGCGGCGCCGGAGGAGGCTTCGACATTACCACCGATGTCGTCGTCACGTTGTAGGAGCCCAGACCACTCGTGCTGGGTTTCGGAAGCGAGTTGAAGCCCAGCACGCGGCCCAGGGAGTCCTGCGTTCAAGGCGGTCACTGTTATATAGTCCCCAGAGCGAAAGTTTTCACATGCGTGCAGAATGTGACGTGTGAACTCCTCGCGAGGGAATTCACCTATGAGGGAGCGTTATGCGAACTTCAGTTTCAAGTGAAACGAACGCGCAGATGAAAATGTCGGCATTGACGTCTGTTCTAAATAATATCAGTCACAAACAAACAAAACAAGCGAACTCTTAAATACTAAATGACAAGTTTGGATAAATGTAAGAACAAAATCCGAGGACGCCTAAGCACTTTCTATGAGCTGTGCATGAGAAAGAATTAATGAACAATTGAACGCCGCAGAGCACTTCTTCGGGTTTTGCGCTGCGAGTAATGCTTTCGAGCTTTGCTGCGGGGTATGTTATCGAGATTGCAACTAAATTGGTGAAGGCTGTTGTTTCTTTTGTACAGTTTCTACGTTAGCACGTCGGCTGAGCACCGTGATCATTTGGATGATATACCTGCGGAATCAAGGATGCCACGCGCCGACTTCCGAGAGCGAGACGGCCGCACCCGTACGCGCGGGTCACTCGAGTGACCCCCCGACGACAGCCCGTTTCGCCCCGAGGCGTCGTGTCGCCGTATCTAGCCGCGTCTGCTGCGTCGAGGCGCGCCGGCGACGTGGCGTCGCGGCGATGCCCTCTCCCCTCACGCAACACCTGGCGCGCTAACGAGGCAGTAGGCCTGACCGGTTCGTCCGCTCTGCTCCGTCTAGGCGCTCTCGTGGCGTCGCCGCCAATGGGAATTTAGGTGCCGTTTCGGTGCTACAGACGCCGCCGGTTCTTTTTCTCAATGGGTCATTTGATGCTTCCACACAAGAATGCTTGAAAAACATGCAAGAAGATGAAAGTACCTAGTTTATCGTTTTGTATTCAATGCGTGGCTTAATTTCTGTGCGCTTAAAGGGACACTAAAGGCAAATATTAAGTCAACATAGACTGTTAAGATACCACTCTAGAAATTTCGCAGTGCTTCTTTCGTGCCAACAAAAGACTTAGTTTTAGAGAAAATCGCGTCTGAACGGTCTGCAATTTAAATGGAGCGCTCTCGAGCGGGGGAGTGGCGACGCTGCATTCACCATCGTTTTAACCATCATCGCTCTTTACTGCCGTCGGTGAGCAAAAACGGCGCCCGACAGACGGCGCTACGGTTGTCGCGCAAAACGCAAGCGCGTGGCCATACAATACAGTGTGATAGATTTGCCGCTGCAGCTACTTTTCTTCAAGAGGCGTGGACCGTTCGGGCATCCCGCAACATCACATGAAAGTGGAATTCTCTGCTACTTGCAGTTTATGTGAGTTTCGAGAGCCAGCAAAACCAACGGAACACTGCGCGATAACGGAACTGGTGAAACGCGAAAGCGCGAGCGGCGCAGAGTCGAGCGAAATCGAAACCTTTCGAACGCCCGCGTCGCTGTCGAGGTTAACGTCAGTGAGTTCCTTTTATGAACATCGAAAAGAACTGGACAAGCAGCATTTTCTTCCGTCCCATAGAGTAATGCAATGATCTTGTTAGTGACAGAACTATGAGGAGGAGTGCCTACATCATGGGGCTAGTATAATGTCCCGGGTGAGTCACAATTCGTGTCTCCCACTTACCTCAACGTCTCGATTACTAGAAAATTGGTCGCAATACTATTGACGCCTTAGACGTTCTCGAGCATTAATCTATAAATTATTCAGCTTGACTTAATATTTGCCTTCAGTGTTCTTTTAACCTGAAGTTCGCGTCTTAAATAGCCCTACACTAACATGGCCTAGAGAATTAGGCTGCCTGGTGACGTCGTTGGAAGTATGAACGCTCACGGCTTGTGTATAGAACTCCTACTGGCGCTTAACGTTTCATTCGGAGATTACTACCTTCTCATTGATTAATTATAGCGCTGTTAAAAACGCACCAGCAAAGCGGGTAACCTAAATTTTTTTCTATGAACTTTCGCACAGCGGTAGCAGAGAAGAGATGAACGCGTGCGGGTCAGTTTGGGCACGTTCAGGTATACACTTTAATAAAAAAAAGAAGACAAGAAAAAAAAGAGGGGGAGTGCTAGCCACTCTTTCACGAGGGAGTAGACGTTTGTTTGTCGCCTGTTTTATTAAATTTCCAGGAGTCATCATACCCACAGTGGAGTACGTTCACTCCAATTGAAGCACATGAAGAGTAAAAGTAACCCACTAAAGAGTCTCTACGAACACAGAAGCGCTCTGATGATTGGGTAAGTCATATTTTTGATCCAACATTCAGAGTAACATGCCAGGCCATCAGCCAGACAAACAACTCCAGCTCTCCGCTAGCGACGCCGTCCCACTCTCCCCATCAAGGAGCAGAGCGACACCCGAAAATGGAGTAAAACCAGCGACAAACGAGCAAATACTTCCACATAAAAGAGTGACTAGGACTCCACTGACGTTGAGTTGCATTAATTGTTACAGTGTGAATGGTTACTTTTGAGTGGAACACATGCAAATATGCAGCCGTGCGGACTTGTGCGCATAACACAAGTCGAATGACGCGACGCTCATGAGCCATGCCGCAAGCCAATTACACAGCCGCGAAGTGCAGTTATCAGCAGAGACGCCCCTTAGAAGGATGTCACGTGTACAGCTCAGCAAATGCACTTAACCCTACAACGGATGCATCCACTCGGTAAATAATGCTTGCTGCATTAAATTCTCAATGTACGCGAGTGCCCTAGTGACGGACAATACTCTTTTCTGTAGCTGCCTGTACCAAGAAGGAGCAAAACTTAGCCAAATCGCAGTATGTGCTAAACTATATGAGTTGGCAGTAGAAACAGATGCACCCATTCCAATATATCTGCATAGCTGCAACCCTGCATGGCGGACAAAATACGTGCGTTTGGTCATTTAAGTTTAGATGCCAACGCTCTGTTCTTGCCGTCTTCGCTATCCAGAAAGAGCAAAGGCTTACAAATGCCTTTGTGTGAGATGTCAGTTTCGTTCTGTGCAAATTAAACTTTGCCGCACAGAACAACAACGCGAAATTTTGCGCCCTGTCGCTAACTGCAAGTCGAGGTCTTCTCAAAGCCGACATCTAGGTTAAGTTTATCTTGAAATTTTTTTGCTCGCACGTTCGCACACACTAGACAAAAGGGGCCAGTTGAACAGGAGTTCTTTACACTCGGCGGTCTACAGGCTGCAACGTGTGAGTTAAAACGTGATCTAAAGTTACTGAACACTGGTTGTTATATGAAGAGATGGGAGGAGAAGGTGTTACCGTTCGGGTAAATAGTGATGAGTAGGGATTAAGATGGCATTCCAAGGCGAGAGTGTTTTTTTTTTGTTTTTTTGAGAAGAGGAGAATGGCGCTGTCTTCTAGGAGAGGCTCAGCTGCAAAAAGCATGAACGAAGAGCATCAGCGCAGTAGAAAATGAAAAGAAAAATTGGAGCTTAAAAAGCGGCATAGCGTAAAGAGCACAAAGAACACGCTAGCCAAAATAAGAAACTGTGTACACTAGAACCTTGTTACAGCGACTACAGATACAATCCCTTTTTATAATAAACGGGCACGGTCCTGAGTGAATTCTCGGGATTTCGATAAGAAGCGACATTGCAAATCATAAAACCACATAAGTTCGTTACAGTAAACATATGAGGCTTGGGTATACCATATTTACCACCAGAACATGCCCGCGCTCGGTGGGCTTGATCTTCGGGCCACTGAAATTTTCGTAGCGGATGTTTACATATATAATTTTACGATTTTTCGTCTGGAGGTGGGATAAAAATAATTTTTTGAGTTTTTTTCTTTAAAACCAATTTGTCGGCCGTGCGATGGGTTAGTTGTGACTCCCCGTATATCGAAATTCCCCTCTACAGTGAACATTCTGCCCCGGTCAAATCTGGTTCACCATAACGGGATTCAGTTGTACACGGAGTGTTACGTAGATAAGGAGTACTGAAATAAGCGGCTCTTCCAGCGAAGCCACCGCCCTCCGTTTGAGCTAGAATTTCGCGCAGAGCTGGCATTTCGCCGTGGCTTCTTATGTGCTTAATTATTACGCCCTGATGCCGAGTACTCGTCCGATCTACGCGTAACAAAAGAACACGCCGCCTGCGGCAATGACGAAGAAAAAAGAAAAGCGTAGCTTTCTTCAGCAGAAGCAACGGTGACGCCGTCTTCCGCCTCGTAAATGAGGCAACTCTACATTCCATTCTTTCCGCATCGAATTAAGGCAACGGGCCGGGGACCGGCTTCATTTCTTTCTGATCACAGACTGTCCTTGTTTAATGGTGGGAGCCCTACCTTTCTACGCGGCACATCGTACCTCAGTTGCTTAGCCTCATCGTTTGTACCACGTCGCTTTGCTACTCATGTGAAGTGGTCCTTAGGCACTGAGACACATGGGAGCGGTCGTATCCCCAGTTACCTTAAGATCAAAGGTTTGGCCAGCTGTCATTCGCCAAACACAATCTGGCGAATTGACTGGTCCACATTCGAAACCAGCATAAAAGAAGCTTGTCGCACAGGCCTTCCTTCTGGCTTTCAACAAGCGGTCGAGGAAGCAAGACAGAATGCAGTGTGCACGCGGACATGCTCTCCAATGTTTTCGGAATCCAATGTGGAGTTGCCGTGGCTCCGTGCGATTCGTCGGCGTGCAGAGCGGAGGTACCGACGCACAAAGTCCATCCATGATCTAAGAATAGCCGGACGCACGCAAAAGAAGATCCAGCGCCGAATGGACAAACTGGAGTCTCAACGGTGGGCAAAATTTCGTGAATCCCTGGACCCACGAAAACCTGTTTCTCATATTTGGAGAACCGTGCGAGGGGCACGTGTATTTCCCGAACAACGGATGCCATTCAAATCCCTGGCGCTTTTCCAACATCGAGAGGGCATGGAGGTAGCGGAAGATTTCTGCAGGAAGATTGCAGTTTAATCAACGCACGCCGGCTCCCTTGGTACGAATAGCCCCATACCGCATTCACGGGATTCTCGCATAGACCTGCCCTTCACCGCCGAGGATCTCGATGCGGCTCTTGCTTTGTGTAATCGCTCGTCGTTGCCTGGACCAGACGGCATATTCTACCGCATATTGTGCCACCTTAGTGAGCGAGCACGAAACGCGTTGCTGGATATATTCAATGAGTCCTGGCGGGACGGAGACGTTCTTCAAGAATGGAAGACAAGCCGGCTGGTACCACTCCTTAAACCTGGCAAGTCACCACTATAGCTCACGTCATACCACCCAATCGCGCTGGCTAGTTACGTAGGGAAGGTGATGGAACGCTTGATCCTTGCCAGATTGGAGTGGTACCTGGAAGGCTACAAAGTTTAGCCATACGCTATGGCCGGTTTTAGACGTCTCTGCTGTTTCACTCATTATGTCATTGATCTGGTCACTTACGTCCAACATCGAAATATATAGATGTAAACATTTACCTGTAGCTATGTTTCTGAACGTAAAAGATGCTTATGACAATGTTGCTCATGACGCCATAATTGGTGCTCTTGAATCGGTCGACCTTGGTGACCGAGTGTACCGGTGGAATTGCAACTACTTATACATGAGGTCATTTTTTTGTGCAGACCGATAACGGTACGACCTCTGAACACTACACACATCGTCGTGTTCCCCAAGGTGGCACCTTGAGCCCCACACTATTCAACCTTCTTCTTGTCGGTCTCGTGGAACACCATACCAAGTGCTGTCCAAATTTCAATGTACATCGACGACATCTGCGTGTGGACGTCAGGTGTAACACGTCATCAGATGCATGCAAGGCTTCAAAAAGCTGCGACTTCAATATCGGCATATCTTAGCGAACAAGGCCTCCAGATTTCACCTGAGAAATGCATGCTGGTCGCGTTTACGCGGAAGCTAACGATGTTCTACACCATACATATCAATGGGCAAAATCCCTGTTACAACAGGACGCACGGATTCTTAGGGGTGATCAATGATCGAGACCTCAGCTGGAGTCCCCATGTGACCTACCTGAAGAAACGTCTAACGGCCATTTCACACGTTTTCAAATTTCTTGGAGGGAAAACGTGGGGTACGTCAGCACACGCGATGTTACAACTCTACAGGGCGCTGTTTCTCGGGTATCTGAGGTACAGCTTACCTGTGCTTAGCAATACCCACAGAAGCAAGATCCGCACAATCGACAGTGCTCAGGCGCAGGAAGTCAGGATATGTCTTCGATTGCCGCGCTGTACATCGACATCAGAAACAATTGCGATAGCTCAAGATTACCCGCTCACAACTCATAACACATTGGAAGTGCTCAGAGCCCACATAAATCACATTACCCGCGCCCCTTTCCACCACCTCGCCGCACTGCCGGAGGACCGGTCCAGTGCCTCCTTTTGCCAGGAGATATGGGGCGTACCGTGATTTCCTCCCTCGAGATTATACACCTGCCGAGAGGCTGCTATCACCACCTTGGTGTTTGGCTCGCCCGCAAGTACAACCGTCAGTACCAATAATTCATACGAAAGTAAGATTCTCTTCGCCAGCCTTCAAGCAGCTATCTCTACTCATGCTGCACGAGACATACAAGGACCATCGTCACATTTACACTGATGGCTCAACAACTGTGAACGGATTGGCAGGAGCTGTGATCTTCCTAGAAAAAGCCGTGACCATTCAGTTTAAAACTTTTCACCGGACAACGTCGACTGCTGCGGAGCTTGCCGCACATCGCATTGCACTTCACATGATTCATGAGTGTCAGCGACGAAGATGGAGCATATTCACCGATTCGAAGGCAGCCCTGCATTGTCTGCTATCCGCTTTACGGTGTGGACCACAATACCAACTTGTGCTGAAAATAAGGCAGCTATGTCACCAACTAGAAGAAAAGGGACATGACATCACTTTTCAGTGGCTCCCAGGCCATGACGGCATCATGGGCAACGAATTTGCCGATGAAGCTGAGGAGGGCTTACGAAAATGCTGGGAAGGAACTGATCCCGCTATCAAGAACCGATGCAGCAACAAAGCTTCGCATAACTCGCGTGTGACGCCACACGATCTATGTGGAGCACGCAACGTTTCCTGCATACTAGACAGAACCGCCTGTACCCATCCGTCAGATTACGCATTTCATCTGGACTTTCCCGAATCGAGACAACTGTTCTCTGCCGACTGTGGCTTGGAGTATCGTATACGAATGCATTTGCTTGCCGAATATGAATGGCTGACAATGCTGCCTGCGTTAGCTGCGGCAGTGAGGAAACAATCGAACATATCCTCTGTCATTGTCCCCGCTACAGCTCCCATAGACAATCGTCGCTCGAGACGGAGTTGGCACGCCTCGACGACCGGCTGATGCGAGCTTCCCACCAGAAGGCGAACCGAAGTTCTTCTGGTCAAGTGACCTGTTTGAACAACTGTCACACTCCCTAGTTCCTCGGTGCGTGTGTGTGTGCGCGTGCGTGTGTGTGTGTGTATGTGTGTGTATGTGTGCGTGTGTGTGCGCGTGTGTGTGCGCGTGTGTGTGCGTGTGTGTTTCTTTTTTTCCTTTTTTGTATTCACCCTCTCTTTCTATGTGTACATTTTTCTTTATCTTTCTGTCTAGGGAGGGCAGAGGGGGTTTAAGCGAACTTTTGCGGCGACGTAGTGTATTTTGTTGCCCACATTTCCGATATCACGACAGATCAATGAAATCAAAGCCATGTATACTCATTCGAACCAGGACAAGAAGAACCAATTGCGTCAGCGGTATGCTTGGCTATATCTCAATTTGAAGTGAGATTTGGTTTCTCATTTGTTTTCTATGCATTGATGAACTTGTGCGCATTATGTTGTAGGTTTTTCTTGTTTTGTTTTTCTATCTGGTCTTTTAGGGGACTGAAATAAATCAGCTATAAGTGTAGCGAGCCCGGCAACTCACAATTGATTGAGGAACAATGGCTTCCCGAATGCCATACCGGCTGATCCACCGCGGTGGGCAAGTGAGAAGATTACTGCTATTATCATTACTTAATCATTGCTGCATCGCCACAGGCAGCGTTTACTTCTGATTAACTCTACGTGAAACAGGCGAGTACTCCGCCTAATCATAGTACTAACCACAACCGCACCCAAAGTTAAACATCTGCTCAAAATTCAAGCGCGAACGGGTCAGTGGCTTAGCTGCAAGAACCACTCCATTTCGGGATCTCTCATCCACTCGACACGATGCAGATCTCACATGCAAGTCACACGAAGAAAAGCCAAGGCATGCCAGGCACATACGTAATATATACAGCTGCGGTACGCGGCTGTAGCCGCGTTAAATGCCTGCAGCCTCAGGGAATCCAACGTTTTACCTCACCTGGGAGTTCTTCCAGCCAGCAGACTGCATTTTTGTGGCAGCGTATGAATAACAACAGTGCAAAGAACTGTGAGGAGACAAGAGTGACGCACGCAGAGCGTTGCAAAGCATGCTCGGCCGCGATTGCACGTTACGGAGCGGTACTTATATATATAAAAAAAAAGCACGAACGGAGCATAGGGAACAAAGAAGCAGTTAGTTTGCATACACAGTATACTCTTCAGAGAATGCGAATGGTCGCTGCAAAGGAGGTAGTCTGGCTCCCTGAGCGACGCAGCCTGACTGGCCGCGTAAGTTCTTGCGTTCCATGCCTGTACAATGCCCGCGGCAATGTTATGGCACTTTTGCTCCAATTTTACGTTTCATTGCACACAGTTCACGTTTTTGAATGTTCGAGAGTATTCGTAAAATGTTCGCATTTACGAATAATGAAGAATTAGACTATATATGAGCGGTAATTCAATAGGGCACCAGCTATTCGATACGTCATTCGCAATGTTCGAATATTCGCACACTCCTAATGCTTCACGATATTTCTAGATCGCTGGGCGTAAAACTGACAAATATTTCATATATAGCAGCCTAAGATGGCAGTGCCTACGAAGTGACAAGGTCACCCTCTACCCACTGCAGGTGCGTCACATTTCTCGAAACACAGTGGCGCTTTAGTACATGCGATGACCCGCGGTCAACCTAAGGCTTGCTTCGGGTCAGCAATTATCTGGCGCTGCTACATGATACAAAACTATCAAGGCATTATTAACTAAGACGCGTGGGCCATGGACGAAAGAAACGAAATAAGAGAGGCCTTGACGTCACGCTTTTGAAACCGGAAATGCAGCCATGTTGGTGTGCCGTCTCCCTTTGCGCGTCCAATCAGCTCGCCGGAGCAGATAGGCGGCAGCTATGAACTTGCATTGCGACGAGCCGCCGGTAGTGTGTGCTGTCGACGCGCGTCAGAACAGAGCATATACGAAACTTCCGTAAAAGTTTTAGTGAAGCAGACTCGCTCCGGTGTTTTTCCGTGGCACGTTAAAGACGACGACGAAGACCCACGCCATGATTACTCCAGTGTCTTTGTTGGTGACTGACAACTCACACTGACAGACCCAAACGACAACTTTCAAGCTTACACAACACCCTCCAAAGTCAGGATGCCTCACGAACAGAATCCGCTGCGAGAGAGACACGGGCCGAAAAAAACCCACCTAACTTTTCAGAACCCTATTGAGCAGCAGAGAGAGCTTAAGGAGCGTGGTTGCTATGGCAACGTTGACGTTTGGGGTACCAGTGCTAGCGGTCCTTTGCGAAAAACAGCACGCCACTTCTGCCACACTTTCTTCAATACGTCCGTACTGGCCGGGGCCTCTCCTATGCTTTCCGTCCTCCGTGGCGTGGGCGAACGAGCGTACGCAGGCGTACATGTATGCCTAAGGGATATCGCCCAGTTTATGAAGTCAGCAAGTGAAGTACGCGAAAACTTACTTATAAGTAGAAGCCGCCAGCGCGCTCTCGCGCTAACAACTCACGCATCCAAACAAACGCGCCTCGAGTTTTTTTCCGTCCCACCAACCACTCGATGGCGTGGCTACCAAGAATGTATGCGCTACAATTATAGACTGCCCAATTGGCCCAGCGACGGGAAGAAGACAGCCAGTGGTCGCCTCTGCGGCACACGCAATTGCGACATCGCGGACGCCCGCGCGGACGGGTCGCTGAGTGGTCGTGTACACAATCATCGACTAACAAACGAAAGCGTCACAAAGAAAGACAGCCGAGTGGAGATTGTCATGCGCTGGAAAAGCAGCGCAGGGACAAATGAAAGAAAGAAAGAAAGAAAGAAAGAAAGAAAGAAAGAAAGAAAGAAAGAAACAAGTAGATAGATAGATAGATAGATAGATAGATAGATAGATAGATAGATAGATAGATAGATAGATAGATAGATAGATAGATAGATAGATAGATAGATAGATAGATAGATAGATAGATAGATAGATAGATAGATGGTATAGTTGTGCCGACTCACGGCGGCAGCGAACGGAAAGAGGAAATAAAGGACAGCACATGCAGAACCGCGTGCTGACGGACACGGTACCAAAAAGTTAGATAAGTAACTGCAGAGGTACCCACACGCAAGACACGTCCGCAAGTGTGCCAAGCCAGCGGCAGGGAGACACACGCGCGGACAGGTGAGAGGGAGGCGAGAGGAGGATGCTCACCCGTATGCTGGAGCGCCTCTTGTCCGAGGCGCCCCTCTCGGAGGAGCGTGCCCGGGAGCGGCCGAAGCTCCTGCCCAGGGAGCCCGTCGCAGAGGACAGCCGCTCGCCGCTGCGCTTGCTCTCCACCACGGCCTCCGCCTCCAGGGACATCCTGGGCCGAAGAAGACGGTGCGCCTTTCTTTGGGTGTGTGTGTGCGCACGAAGACCGCTGCGTCTTTTTCGTTTTTTTTTTCTTACTTATTCTCCGGGGTATGCACGCGCCACTCTGCGAACTTAATTGGCCGAGCGCCACTCGGGCCGACATGACGAAGAAAGTGGAACCGTAAAGTCGGGAAGACGGGCTAGAAGTCGGCGACTTGGTGAGGCGAATGCTAGGTGCCCAATTAGGACTCCACGAGAAGTCAGCTCGTCGCCGCTGCTGAACAAACTTATTTTCCGAGAAGGGAGAAGACGCTGGGTTCGTGGCTTGTGCATAAAGCTGCGCCACGTTACCCGATGAGGGGGGTCGTTGTTTAGACAAAAGTTACGGCATCTCCTTTGGGGTACGTTGAGTGTGCAGTTAGTCACATCAATCAATCAATCAATCAATCAATCAATCAATCAATCAATCAATCAATCAATCAATCAATCAATCAATCAATCAATCAATCAATCAATCAATCAATCAATCAATCAATCTTATTTCTATTTCACAGACAGACAATCGAGCGGCGAATAAAAGCTGTCTTTCGGCAGCTTGACGAGCCCGTTGCCCCCATTTCAAAGGTTCACAGCAGCACAGAGGTAATTATATATTACATAAAACTAAGCACATCAAAATATGCCAGTCAAATTAATGTAGTCACTGCCCGTTTTCACGCAGCCCCCCCCCCCTTACGCCATGGCCCATTGAGGCTCTGTTAGATATTTAAATCAATCAATAATTAAAGATTGTACTATTTTTGTTGAGAAGCACCAGAATTTCTCAACTTCGTACAGTCGACCTATTTTTCTTTTTATTTTATTGTTCTTAACTTCCTTGTAAATTAGCTCCCGTTATATGTTCAAAGTTGTGGCGTCCAGCTAGCAGCTCAATATGCTATACGCTGGGGAAACAATACAACACGCTTCAGTTTCGCCTGAAAGGCTAAGCATTTCCATACACCCAAAAAAGAAAGAAATCTCGCGTTGTCGAACGAGTTCGAGGTACACGTACTCCGCCACCGCCAACAGCGTGCGAGTCGGACGCAGCGCCGCGACGTACCTGGCCGGCTGCACGAGGTTCTCGAGCTCGGTGGTGAGGTGCCGCCGGATGATGTTCTTGGAGACGGGAATGCCCAGCGCCTGGGCCATCGTGTCGGCCGTGAACGAAGGCTCCAGCACCACCAGGGCGCCGTGCACGCCGCTGTCGCGCAGGTTCTCCGCGTACTCCTGCACACGGGGCGAACGCGTTTCCTTCCGCTCAGCGTTTTTTTTTTTCGTTTTTTGTTTTTAAAGTGACAACGTTACGAAGCCAATGTCGCAGGAAAGCCGGCGTCGGCGTCCCGCGTCCAGTGTGTTTAGAAAAAGCTTATTTAAACAAGAGACGACACGAAGACTCAGTCACAATCCCGGCGCAATTCCACCAGGACGAGAACATATACGAGAAACGAAGCATTGTGTACACCGCACGTTCTCAAAGTAGCGTACGAGTCCTCACCCACTAACATATAGCAACATAGACCCACGGATAAAGCACAGTTACACATAAACTAATTGTCGCATGTGTAAAATGATGTTCCATATATACAGTGTACACAATGTTTATGCACAATGATGATACGACAGAGACACTTTACATAATTTTGAAGCGTTTAGAAAAAGTTTTGAAGTGGTGCAGCGTCGGACGTGGCCTCGGCAAAAAGAATTTCGCACCACATTCTGAAGCACGCCCACCCAACCACTTCCCTACCACCAAAGTTGCTCATACCTTGTATTTTATTCTTTACAAAGTTATTCCTCGGAATTTTGAGAACGGCAGCACATACACACACACACAAAAAAAAACGTAATGAAAAAAAAAAGACCGACAGCGCATGTCCTTTATGTAAGCTCTTCTCAGACTGAAATATTAAAAGTGCGAAACAATGACAGGAGCTCGACCCACGCAAGACGCCGCCTTTCTACCAGAAAGCTCGCCTTCGTGCTAGCGTTCGCAGAACAAGGTTTCCCGGTAAACGTTACGGTTACACAAGCTGCAGTTGCCGGGAAGCATGAAAAGCAGTAAGGGTTATCCGAACGCTATGGCGTTCCACTCCTAAAGGCGAAGCTTAAGCGTCCTCTCATTATATTTTTCTTTTCGAGTGCGCATTGATAAAGCTAACCTCGGTCGGTTACGACGCAGCTGACACTGGACAATAGGGGACGAAACATAACCGTAACGCCGCGGAATTGTGCGGCACAATGCAAAGGTACAATGTGACGCAAGGTTGCAGGGCTTAATTAAGTTCTCCCTTTCTGCAACGTATTGCAGGGGGCAAGCTCGCGACCTGCAACTAAAAGAAACTGCCTTAGTAGCACCTTTTCACAAGTATTTCAATTCCTTCCGAAGCAGCTTGTGACGATGTAGTATTACATCGGCGCTCTGCTTTCGGTCTCTGGTCGCACGACCGAGGTCAAACACATTTCTTGACGCCTGCAACCTGACCACCACGTCCATGCCTTATCACGTAGACATCGTATTAATAATAGTGCTTTCTGGCGTTGTCCACCTAATCAAAAAAATGCTACTGGACGTCATTATGACAGGCCTACCGCCAACTGCGGGTTCTGTGGCAAGATTTTCTTACGTAAGGTCAAGTTACGAAAGGTGTTCGGCTTTCTAATAAATTTGCACAGTACTTCAATATATTCGCATCACCCGGTGCAATTTTCTTTAAAGTATTTGAATAAATCAAAATGAGACGTTCTTCGTCGTTTGGGGGCTTACCGCTTTCTGTAGTACCATGTTGTATGTTTTGGTTTGTTATATATATATTTTTTATTTATTTCGCGTTTTGCTGTAATCTCTTTTCGTGCGCGCAATATTTCAGGATGAAACATTATTTCGCAGCCACTCAGTGTCAGTGCTTACGTTTCATAGCAGGAGGCCTGTCTGGCGCACGCTAATTTGCATTTCAGCTCGACACCAACCAGTAGTATACACATAGGCGCGAAAAAACAAAACATGAAAAGGAGCAAAGAAAGAGAGAAAACACGACGAAAGTCAAATCGCGCCATCGCATGTAAAAGTGCGCGTCACACAAACACTGGGACAGCGACTGCAAAAGCGGTGTGTGTCGCTCCTATATCGGAAGAAAAATCGGGGCCCCTCGGTTACAACCTCCCTTTCTTCTCCTATGTTGGCACACGTCTCCGTATTTGTATGAGCGCGAATTGTCTCGTTCCCGTCTGGGCTGCGCGGTCGCTTCAGGATCCGCGCGACAGAGCGCGCGCGCTCACCCCGAGGTCGATGGAGCGGGCCCACTGGATGAATCGCTGGTTGGTCCACACCAGGGGGTCCACGTCCAGGTGCCGGCAGTGCGCCCTCCTGTGCGCCAGCGCACGCAGGTCGAACCGCAGGGCGCGCAGGAGCTGGACGCCTCGCAGGAGCGACGTCTGCTCGTGCCGGTTCGCCATCTGCGAGGCGGCCATTACGAAACCCTGCTCATTAACAGGAAAACCGGCGAGCTCTGAGGCAATAAAAGAGGAAGACCGGAGGCTTTCTTTCTCGAAATCTACATGGCACTACATTCTCCTCCGCCGCGAGTGAGTGCTACGTATTCAAAAGCATGTTTCAAAAGCATGTATTCAAAAGATCAAATGCGTGTTTTCAGAACGCTGAAGCAGGTCGGAAGGTTGGAATCTCGTGTCTAGGCTTCTTTCTTCGAGGTAAGGACGTGGTCTGGCATATTGCGACGTCGGCGAATTCGGGGCCCGCAAATTAGTGTTTACATTTGGAGCTCTTTCTCCTCTCAATATAGCCGTGTGGTCGAGAGCACGGCCTCTTTTTTTCTTCTCGCAGGCGAAGCGCGAGCTTTTGGAAAGCGCTTCGATAAGCGAATACGCCATTGATTCGGGAAACTAACGCTCGACAAATGATCAAGAATACTGCTCACTTGGTGTATTCCGTCTCGGGGACAGGCGCAAGACGCGATTACCTTTTTGCAAATTAAAGCGAATAGCGTGCGGTACGACGTTAAACCTACGGTATTTTTTATTCTGTATATGAGTGTGGAATGCTTTATATATACCATGTGTCCCACGTAACTTGTGCGAAAGTCTAGAATTAAGTAACTGCCACATAGGTGAAAAAAAGACCGAGGTAATGTTTCTGTCGCTCGGAGGTCAGACTGTATATATATATATATATATATATATATATATATATATATATATATATATATATATATATATATATATATATATATATATATTGTATTTCACGAAATTAGATGATTAGTTATTATTCATTAACTTCTCAACTCTTATGTTCAGCGCAAAAGAATCGATAAGAAAATTGAAGACCACCCTGAAAAATTTCCTTTCCAGCTTTCTGTTGCTCAGTGCGTGCTATACATAAGAGTATTTTTTTTTCGATACTGAAAGAAAGCCCGCGAAACAGGAAAAAAGTGCCACGCGATTACTCGCGCGGCACTCTGTCGCCTTCGTTACTCCTCTTCGCTTGAGATTGTCACACACTTCCTTCCTCCTCTATAGCTAACCGACAGATTTCCTTCGTATAGGCGTTCTATTGAAGACACGTTAAACGTCTTCCTCCTCTCTTGAAACGCGGGCACCACGTTCAGCATTCGCTACGCTATAGACACACACACACACAGCCGCAGGCGCACTCACCCCCAGGCGCTTCTCGAGGTCTCGCCGACTCAGAGTGTCCAGGACTCGGCCGTCCACGAGCTGCGCGCGGAAGTTGTCCGCGTGCGCGGACAGTCCCAGGCTGGACAGCCACTCGCCGCACACCCAAGTGTGCGTCACCAGGCACATCTTGGGGTACGGGCTGCGCGGAACGCGCGGAAGACGTTGAGCGCTCGCCTCGCAGACGTCGCGAGCGCCTTAGCGCCGTATCAACGCATTCTATAAGCCTCTCTCGGGTTTAAAACTCTCGTATCACCAAGCGCTCTTTGCACTTGAGAACCCACGGCAACACCCGACTGTGGAGCGCGGAGCCACCCACTGACAGACGGCGGTGGGAAACTGTAGCCCCAGGTGGGTTTTAGTCTGTCGACATAAACGGAGGCGCAACTGCTGTGCGCGACCGCCTCCTGCCATGCCAAGCCGGTATCTGTCACCACGCGTCGAACGAAGCAGACATTCAGCTTCAGGAACGCTCTTTTCGCAATTTGTGCGCTAGTATACTTGCAACCGGCACCTCGCGGAGCCTCTATACACGAAAGCACTGGAGCATGTTTTCAAGCAGTGCGGAGAGAGGGAAAGAGAGAAATGATAAAGGAAGAAATAGAGAGGTCGACCAGGTCGAGCCTGGTTGGCTACCCTGCATTGCGGAAATGAGACTGGGAGATTAGAACAAGGGGAGCAAAAAGGAAGAAATGTTCGCAGCACGCCCTCACACACGCGCTGAAGCGTCCATATTTCAGTTAGTTATAAGCGGCCATTTTCAGCTGGTGCACCCAAAGGAATGCAGCAGCAATATTGTGCCTTTACACATCGCAGACACACGAGGCCACGTTCCCGAACCTGTTTTCGGCAAGATGGTCTGTAGTTTAATAACGTTAATTTCCCTGCAGCTGTCCAACAAGCGGGCCTCTGATCCTCGTGCGTCGGGCGGCCGCACAACTAGGGGCTTTAACGCTTCTCCTGCGCCGCATGTGTTACAAATGGCGCTGTCCGCCATAAAGAATGTGAATAAGCGTTCGTAAAATCGGTCTGAAGAAATTCCCGATGGGCGTCGTTGAAGCACGGGAGGGCGGCTATGTAAATGCAGTCGGTGAAGCCAAACGCAGGTTTTTGATTCACCGCCGGGTTTGTGTATATGGGTTTAATAAACCGATCAACCTCGTGCACGGAAAGCTCAACATAAATAATCAAAAGCAACTAGCACGTCCTCTTTGTTCAGATTAGAGGCACCACACAGCATGCATTCATTGCCGGCAAGAAAGAGATAAACGCCCGCAGTGGTTTCTTACTGGCTATAGTGTTGGGCTGCTAAGCACGAGGTCGCGGTATCGAATCCCGGCCACTGCAGCCGCATTAGATGGGGGCGAAATGCCCTAACACCCGTCTACTTAGGTTTAGGTGGACGTTAAAGAACCCCAGGGGGCCCAAATTATTCCAGGCTCCACCACTACGGCGTGCCTCATTATCATATTGTGGTTCTGGCACGTATAAAACCCCATTACTTAATTTTAAAGATATGAACGTAAAGGAAAGATAGACGTAAGGAATGACACAGTGCACAGTTATGTGCACATGCATGCAAAGTGCAAATCTGAAAATGTGCGCAAATGCGCACAGCAGCATATTTACAGCCGTTTGTGCCGATGTTTGTGTAAGCCAGTGGCCAAGAGTTTTCACTTTTACGAGTCCGGCCGATCGGATTAAAACGAGTGCACTCACGAAGAAGGTGTGCGGGGTGTTTCGCTGCATCCACAAAAGACACAAAGAGCCCACTCCGACGAGGGACATTTAAGAAATGTTCCTCCAAGCAATGGGCGAGCTAGAAGGGTGCCATCAAGTTGCGAGACGCCGGAAGGAAGACGAAAGTGCAAATTCGGTCGAAGCCAGCTCTCCAGAGTGTTTACGCTCCTTACTGCGTCCCATGTGCCACGGGCCGCAGACATCAGGCAAGTACATCGTCGCGCCGTTGACAAAGCAGATGCGAGGACACTTCTACGGTTGCTTATAGTTACTGCGGCACCCATATATAAACGACCTAGCGGACGCAGCTGCCCGATCTCCTCACGACGGCGTACGTGGGCATCCCGCTTTCGAGAGCCCACGGGACGAAAAAAAATTGGGCCTGACCTAGCACCATGGATAGGTGGAATGCAAAGGGGTTTACAAACGCATACCTCAATTGCCCGAAATGAGCTAATCACGTACGAACAAGGGACATAACGAACAAATGGAGTGACCTCACTCAGTTTTACGTGTCTTCACGGGACGTCTTTATGTCACTGTTATTATTCTAAGGGCATTTCTTTTATTACTCTACGCCGCCTTGTGCTTGCATTTCTCTTCGTGTGTGTTGATTCTGCGCGACAATAAGTAGCCGGCGTCTTTTTGTGGTAGCCTAAAGGCAATAAAGGAGCCTTACAGTTAAAAGTCATTAAATAAATAAGTACAAGAACAACCGGAAGATTACGAAGCAAGGCACGAGAGTTTACTCTGAGCGGACATAATGCAAATATTTGCGAGACATATATCGCCCCTTCGAGGGTTCCCTATTCGCTTTAATTCGCGTTAACACGGCACGTATAATGGCAAATGTGCTGTAACGAAGAAGAAGCGCCGGTTAGAGGGGTCAGTCACAGGGACGTATTTGATGCCGTTTGCAGTTACATACAGTCAACAAAACGAATAACTTTTTAACTTTTGTCTTGTATTTTGTTTGTTTTTGTATGTTTTCTTATCTCTCTTTCGTTATATTTTTTTTTTTCTCATCGAATAAGTGGCACTTCAAAAAGAATAGGTGAACGTTTCAGCACGCAATTCTTGGCCAATCCCCCAGTGTGGGTATGAGCCATAACATGAGGCTATCATCATCATCATCATCATCATCATCATCATCATCATCATCATCATCATCATCATCATCCGGGCGCATCTTGTCTTGTCTTGTGTCCCAGACAGTGGCGCATACCCACTATGGGGGATTGGCCAAGAAGCAGGCGGTTTTTCTTATGCTTAGTAGTAAAGCTAAACTAGATTTAAATTGTGGAGCGTGAGACTAGAACTGTAAATTAGACGTGTGATGAAAATATTGTGAAGAATTTTGATAAAATAAGTTAACGTAAATAAATTAAATAATCTCCAGCGTACTAAATGTAACAAAGAAGTGCCGGTCAGTCAGGCCCATCACCAGCGCTTTACGCACGGGGCCTGTTCGGACTGCTCGCAGGGTTTTTGGTTACCGCGCCGAGTTCGACCTCTCTCTCCTTGCGTACCCTGTCAATAAACACCTTGACAGTGCGTAGAAAATTAAAGGGATGTAAAAAAGAAAGCACCAGCAGGCACGCTTTTTTGCCACTTACCATATAGAGGGTTCTCGGTGCTCCTCGATGGCAAGACGCAGCTTCCTCCTGTGCATGACGTTAGTGATGCCCAGCCCAGCTTCGAGCTCGGCGTCGGAAAGCTCCAGCAAAATCTGCGTTGAAATAAGGAAGCACACTGACACCTAGACAATCAAGCCCATAAATATACCCAAAGAAAGTGGGCGAGGTGAAAACCGCCGCGTTAGCTGATTGTGTAGGCGTCGCACGCGTAATCTGGAAGATTTCGGGTTAGAATGGCACTGGCGAGAAATGTTTCTTTTTTTTTCCTCTTTCACTTTCCTTTGCTTCATTATTATTTCTACACTTCTACTAAAGAGCACAGTTAATATATCTGTGCCTTCATTCGTTTCATAATTGTCTATTGGTGTTACGTATTTAAAGATAACAGAAATATTCGAGTCCTTATTCGTCGCACTCGTAAGGCTGGCTACGTAAAAGACGTTATGAACGTTTTAATTTCTGCTGCCTTGTTCTCTCTTCAAGTAAGGTCTCCTCATTGGCCGGCATTCGAGAACGCGCCGTTCATTATGGCGATCAGCCTCACTGCAATGACCAATCATGACTGTCGTCGTAAGGCAAGTTTTTTTCGAGATGAAGTATACGAGACCTGATTTGCTGATTAGCAGCACATCCTCGTCCTGAGTAACTTGAGCCTTCAACAGCCTATGGCAATGGAACCATTTGTTGCCGAAAATTGGCCTAATTTGACATTAGTCATTACTGAACAAGTCAAACTTCATTATAACGAAGTTTCATTTGACACAAGATTACCTTCGCTATATGCTATATTCGTTATAAGCATACAATGCTTGCTCGCTGGTATCACCAGGAAACTGGTCAGATTTACTTTTTTATAACCGATAATTTGTTGTATCACTGCTTGTTATAAGATGGTTCGACTGCTTCCATATCGCTTTCACGCATGCAGCGCTGCCAATAATCAATAACGTGCCTTCTCAGTTCCACACGCGCCAGCGACGGAACTCAACGAATGGCGTGAAAATTCACCTGGGCTGTGGCGCCAGGTCTCAAAAAGAAAAAAAAGAAAGCCGTAAGTACACTCTTCGTGTTCCATGGGAGAGGTTGCGCCATAACCCTTGCCGCAAGACAAGACGGGCCTGAACATTATGGGCAAATCTACTAAGTCAGAGAGGAGCAGCAACCCGCGCCACACATAGGCACCAAAATCTCCTTAAATGCAGTTATAAAACGAAAGGAAATAGACGGGTATAAAGTTTGGCTAGTACCAGCAGAGGCCGCGCTTTGAAATCAATTTCCTTCCCGATGAGCGATCACATTCTCCGCCCTGGCATGAGACCCGTTCAGTCACTGAGAAGCCGAGGAAGCGGTGTACAGCGCGTTGACACTGGAGCTTCTGCAGAGCCGTCTCACGTACCCGTCACCTCGTCGTGACACCTCTGCGTCCTGACGGGAAGATTCCGAAGTCCGCGGGGCCGAAGCTGGCGCCGCAATAGCGAGGAGCGTAGGATATGGAGACGACAAGCGCAGTGCGCGAGTCGTCGACGGTTCTCACCGGACGGTTCTCACTGCCGCCTCGGTTGTGCAAGATGGCTGCGAGAAGAGCCGGCCTCGCGCGTCGAGCAGCACTAACGGCTATAGCGGAGAGCAATCGATCCTCCTCGATATCAGTCGGCTCGATATATATAGCCCTGTAAAGATGGTGAGAGGGCTTCGGAAAAGCAGGGAGGAGCGACAGCGGAAATAAATAGTGGCGCAAGATGAACGGAAAAAAGAAAAGCCCCAAGCGATCGAAGTCTAAGCCGCGCTCGTTGACAGAATTGTGCAATCCAGGCGTTCACTGCTCTTTCGGTCGCCTCCACTGAGAAAGTTTGGGCGCGTGTATGCCCATCTGCAACCGAACAGTTTTTAATGCGAAAGCCTTAAATGGCTCGTGAGGCGGAAAATCCGGCGTTGGCGGCGTGACCACGCGGTGGTACAAAGAAAGGCCGCGAACCCTCGACCATCGGTGGGAGTCGAATCCAATACCTTTGGTGTTAATTAAGGCGGATGTAATTAGGGCACCGTTAATTCAGATATGGTACATTAAGGCACTCCAAACACGACCTTTGTTATAGGTCCTACCCACGACCTTTGTGTTAATTAAAGCGCGGTTAATGAGGGTGCAGTTGATTAAAATAGAGTTAATTGAGGTACTCATATCCAAGACCTTTGGTGTTATTAGTACGATGTTATTTAGGAACAGTTAATTAGGATAGTTAATCAGGGCGCTCGAACCGACAACCTCTGTCGGGAGTCGAACCATCGATCTTTGGTGGTAGTCGAACCCACGACCTTGCGTTGTGGAATAAGGTCTTCATCCACTTAGGGATAACTAAGTGCCCTGTGAATTTATTTCGCTCCGTCACTTATCAGTCGTAGTTGTACGTCACATTTATCGTGACCAACGAAGGCGCGGGAGCCTTGTTTGCATGCTTTTTAACGCGACAGCGTTAAGGAGCTCGTGTCGCAGAAAAGCCGGTGTCGTCGGCGTCGGCGGCGTTGGCCGTGAGCGATAAATCCCAGCAGGCACTTCATGAATAAAAAACAACTTGCAAGATGGGCTGGGTGGGAATCGAACCAGGGTCTCCGGAGTATGAGACGGAGACGTTACCACTGAGCCACGAGTTTCTTTTTTTTCTGTATTCACAAAATGACATACATACATAAAAACACGTTGGCCTACTTGGACCAACGTGTTCGATGCTTCAAAGCGGTACAAAAGCGCCTCTAGTGAACGCGGTGTTGCCTTAGAAACGAGGCTCTAAGGCTCAGGCGTGCGTCGCTTGCTCAGGCGCACATTTCGTTGTCGCGCCGAACGCTGCGTTGCTCGACGCTCACCGCGTCCGATGCGGGGCGCGTAGTTGCTGCGCCGTAGCCCATTGTCTTACACCCCTTGGCGGGTCGACGGGAACGCTGTCGCGTTCCACTCTTGAAGGCGAAGCTTAAGCGTCCTCCAATTTTTAATTAGGTGCTGCAGTTAGCGTGTGTGTCCGGCTGCGTAGAAACAGCATGCTGCTGAAGCTGCACGAGTACTCAAAATTGAAACTAGCGTAGGCGGCATTCGCTTTCCACGAACTCGATGGAGAGTACACGTTGTGTGTGTATGCAGAAGAGCAGCTCCTCGAAGTGATGTCAGGCCTGATCACAAGAGGGAGGATTTATGGAGTGGTTCTCAGAAGCGCTTCAAGTAGCACAGAAGTATACATATGTCTTTTAAAAGTAGTTGCGATCTTCTGGTGGTAATGACGGAGTATGAAACGTATCGAGGAATTTAGCGTTCATAACTGGTGTTCGCAACAATTTAAGATTAGTAACAGAAGAGTCCGCCGGAGTCTGCTGACTTTGTTTTTTGTTATTAGCGTTGCGTTGTTTTAATACGACTTGTATTCCTATCGAAGAAAGGGACTCGGTCCGTTATTCCAAAGCACACCCTGACTAATCATCTCTCGTGAACGCGTGCCATACCAACAAAGCCACAATTAAAACAATAACGAACAGGCCGTTTACGCGCTAATACCGATGTTTCCCGACACTGATCCTGTTAAAAAAAAAAAGACAAGAAGATGCGAATGTTGTTCTGCATAATTAACTCGCTCCACTTTCCTTAGCCTTCATGTACAACCCTCCCCCTTCTCTGACCCCGTTCTCTTGTCGCGCATGCGTACGCACCTTGCCGCTCTTGACGTTCTCGGCGCACATTGGCCCGTACTGAGGCATGGCGAGCGCAAGCTCCAGCCAGGCGAGCACCGTGGGCGCCTTCCAGCGCTCCATGGGCGTCCCCTGGGCCTCTTCCAGAAGGCGGAGCTTCTCGGCCGCCTCCTCTTGCGTCAGCAGCGGAGGACCACCCAGGCTGGGACCAGCACCACCCTGCGGAGACCACGAGCACCGTTGGCGCTGCTGCTGGAGCTGCAGGTGGTGGCTGTGGTGCTGAGGCGAGGACTCCGGGCCTGGACACCGAGACCGTAAACAGGAAAAACATATTAACATGGAAAAGTTATTGCCGACACCTCATTACTTTTTCTAATTATACTTCCTTTAAGAAGGCTATTGTACTCGAACCTAGATTTTCGGAAGCGACAGCCAAACGTATCTCTATGTTTTTTTATGTCTGAGTATAAGTACTTCTCTTTCACGTCGAACACTTTAATGCTGCGATATCGTATAGAACATACTACGCCTTAAAAACGAGGCGAGAAGGAAGCACAAGAAGTCATGCCAGCCAAATCCGCTGACCGCAGCATCGGTCCAGAAGTGTACTGCCCCATACGTGCGTACCATCCCTACTGATACCGACCTTAGATCGACTCCGCTAGGTGGAACATAGCCGTGGGACGAATGCAGAGTATTGACTCAAATTGTAATGAATGTGGGTGGCATACGGACTTTTGTTTTCCATCCACGTCGCATCAAACTGTACGTAGCACTGCTCCATCACCGAATTCTCTCGGAGGGAATATCTTCCTGTACGGCTTAAACACGATGTCGGTGCGCGTAAGAAAGGTGAGTACATGGAACGACTGCCTTCCTTTACTCGCTGACGAACCAGCAGCCATACCAACGCTACTGTTGCTATATATATATATCGTGTGACATATTTAGCCGGATGAATGTAGAGTGAACGTAGATCTCACACAAATTCAGCTTTTAAGGCGTTTGCATTAGGAGTGTCAAAGTGTGGGAAGCCGGCGAAGTGGTAGCGGTATGTGTACGTGCGTGCGTGCGTGACTGACGTAGGTCTGCTCAGGACCGCGTCAGTTGAACTTCGCTCCTCGAAGAGCCAGGACATGTGTCACACGAGCTCTTGAACAACAGCTTCCATGTGCGGTGAAAGCTGTTTTACTGATGGACCAATGACCTGAAAGAGGTGCGACGTAATGCTAACTCATTCCTCTCGCATTTACCGCTAAATCACCACAGAATTTCTTGGCATTCCTTCCACCCAACGCCTGGAAGAAGTGCATTTCTAGACATCGAGTGGTCACAGAATGCGGTATCGAACTTGTTGAATAGCCTTCGCTCTATAGCTCTGGCTACAGAGTGAAAATATTATCTGCATGTTGTTATGATCGACCTGCCGGATGTAAGAGGCGTTCAGGCGAGCTTCCCCACGTCGACATGATTGCCCTCTTCTCCGAATCGACGACACGCTTTTCCCCGAGCTGACACTGAAGGATGCAAGACAAACCAAAAAGGCAAGAAGGCGCCCCCTCCACTCTCCGAGCTGACATAAAAGAATGCAAGGCAAACTCAAAGGCAAGAAGGCGCCCTCCCGCTTTCCCCAAGCTGACACAAAAGGATTGACGGCGAAAAGCACTACTAATCCGCAGACTCCGGAAGAAGACAGCGACGACGACAGGACCACCAGTGGTTATTTAAGGCCGTGCTGGCCCACGTGTTGAAGGAGACCGCTCGAGACTCAGATTAGGGTCACATCCATGTACCAATGAAGTGAATACAATATTTTCTACTTTTTTTTCATCCTCACTATGCCCGGCTCCGTCGTCGTTTCCTGATTCCTACGGGGAAGGCCCACCTCACCCGGTCGAGATTATATCAGGGCCAATAGTATCGTGGTAGAACGCCACGTGACTTTCCCAATGACTTTCCCACGGACTTCGGCCCGCAGCAGAACTTGTGTCGCGATGACTGTCGACGGTTATATGGTTAGAATTCGAGCAGAGAGCGACACACCCGTATTTCTGAAGCCACGCTTACTTAACACGTATAACGGCCATCGTAAGACTTCCGTTGCTTCGGTTATATGCGACATACTCCGGTATAGTGTCACTTTGCTTTGGCACTCGCTTTCCAAGATCGCCCATGGCAACGGCGGCACATTTTCGGCCCGTGGCAAAGCGCCACCTGTGTGTTGCGCGCCAAGAAAGCGCTGTTGATGTTCTTGCGGGCAACAAGCCTTAACCAAAGTCTGTAAATGTTTATATAGTGCATGTGGTGTGTTTTTAACTGCACACGTGTTGTTTATGTATTCATGCAATCACTGTGTACATCGAAATTATCATCCAACACTTGCACTAGCATGCCAGACTTGCTTTATTTATTTTATTTCGTGCCTTTCCTTTATCCCTCCGTCTTTCATTCCATTTTTAAGTCCCCCTTACATTTCCTTCAGTATACAGTATAACCTCCTTGGCTTTCCCACCACGCTTTTCTCTTTCTCAGGTGATCAGCCAGGATAGCTTCTCCAGCATATTATTAATGTTTTTATCCCTCTCTCTCTCCTACTGCTCACGAAGGCATTACTGCACGACGCCGACACACTGAGGACAATGGAATGCGACAAAAAATGACAGTGGAACGACAAACGCGCTATAACGATGACAGCGTGACAACGACAACTTGAGGACAATGTGATGACGACGATGGCATGAAGAAAACAGAGAAACCCATCTTTACCTGGTGGACCATTCCCTTCGAAGAAACCGCCAGCGATGTAAACTATATCTAGCTGGCGTACTCGAAGTGTCAGTTGCAAGCGTAATAAATGCTTTCCTAGTGCACACGTGGTTGTCGTCCATTGCTTCCTCGAATTCGAACCGCATATACCACGGTTCTCGAACAGGCGTAGTGCCAACCGCGGCGCGCGGTGTGCCGAGGGGTAGCACCTTTGCCCCCCCCCTCCTCCCCCCATTATCCCCACATAGATTAGAGAGAGAGAAAACAAGGATAGGAAAGGCAGGTAGGTCAACCAGAAGAGCATCCGGTTTGCTACCCTACACTAGGGGTTTCGTTGACAACCTAGCTGACAAGGCTGCCCGGTCTGCCCACGAACATACCCAGACGCGTCCAACACCTTTGGCGAGGTCGGACGCTGCCAGGAAACTTTGCCTACTTGCACGCAAGAAGTCACAAGATCTCTAGAGTTCCGGTGCCTTCAATTGCCGATTACATAAACTGGACCCCACGCTACGGCTACAACTGCCATCTAGCCTTTCCCGCGGCGAAACAACCTTGCTGTGCCACTTGTGGCTGGGAGTGGCGTTCACGAACGCGTTCTCCTATCGCTTGGGAATGGCCGAGAGCCCGATGTGCGACTCCTGTGGGTGCGAGGAAACCACCGAGCACCTATTGTGTACCTGCCCTCGCTACGATGTGCAACGCCGCTCTCTGCCGGCAACTTTACGCCGACTGGACTCGAGACCGTTCACCGAGTCAACGATACTCGGACCGTGGCCACACGCGTCACTGGCTCGAAAAGCGATTCGTGCACTGGTGCAATACTTGAAGTGCACCGGCTTACGAGACCGTTTCACTGTAAACGGAAATAACTCCGAAGTGGGAGTATACTGCTTGTCCTATAGCGACCCCCCGGTTCGGAGTTTTTTTTGCTCCGTATGATCGGAGTAGAATTTTTACTCCGTACGAGCGGAATTTTCGCGTGGAATTATGGGAGTTTTTTTTCTGTCTTTATTTTTTGCTTTGCTATTGACGGAGTTCTTTCGAGGTGCAATGGGAGTATAAAAAGAGCCATCGCGTGAGTTTGCGCGAACATGTTTACATGCAGAGGCTGCTGGTCAAATTTCGAAATATGCACACGAGACCGCGTCGAATTCGACGGAACAAGTCAATGAAAGCACATATATCATGACATACATAAACATTTCAGAAACACCCAATGCAGAAATTTGAAAGACATCACACGTACACGCGATACTCAAGAAGCAACGGTGCCAGTATATATAGCCACGATATTGTGTGCCTCGAAACCGCCTAGGGAGCAGCTGTGCTGTTTTCAGAATTACGACTCACATGCTCGTTCATACGAGATCTCTCTCTCTGAAATTAACAGAATACCTTAAGCAACACAAAACTGTTAATTCAAAATAGTGAGAGAGAAAAAGTTAATGGCGTAATTTTTCAAAATTATCATGCCATTCTGTGAGTGCTGAAGCGACTTCGCACACTGCCGGCGTTCGCGGCCAAAAAGTAGTGCGTTAGTTACAGTAAGCAAGAAAAATGTAAGTGCATGTGTTGCATAGCAAAATTAAATTTTTGCGATATAGTGGTAGCGTAGCAAGAAATTATTACGTTTGAGCATGACCCGCAGCAGCCGACATAATTAACACCGAGAAATGCGCAGTCATACATTTTATACACCGCACTACTTGCTCTGCGTCCGAGCAATCTGTCTCGGTTGCGAAAAGGAGCTACATCGCTGATCTGTCGAGTGAATCCCTAAACTCGGAGCCAGCAGGCATGCGTCTAAATCAATGCCTCGGATAGAGCGTAATGTTAATGCAATATAGGAAGCAACGACGTGACCAAAACATATATGCGCGATAACAATTCGATTCACATCGCTCAATAAGAAGCTTTATTTTCAGTACGCATACTTATGTCCTACCGTTTTTCTTCGGGCGAGGATATCCGTTCACAGATACATAAAAACAGTTGCTTGCACTCCGGTCTTTCTCACTGGCAACACAGCACCGCAACGAACTTGGGTTACGCCATTCATGCGCGACTAGCACGGATGTCGTCGCTCGAACAGTGGCTACTGTTGCCATTGCTACGCGGTCCTTTCAAACACTACACTGGACGTTGTCAGCATGTACTAAAAGGTCATAGAAGTCGCATTTCACGTACTGAAGAACACAAGACAGGGTGACGCAGCACGAAAACACAGCCAGAACGTGAGCCGACATCACGAGCCAGTGAGCAGCTTCGAGGTATACCTAAGCCTTTTTCCGCACTTGAAAACGTGGTTCTTGCAATCATCGTTGTCAGCAAAGCGATCACAGCTAATGTACTTGATGCTGAGATACAGTGAGCTTCAGGCATGCCAATAACACTTTCTGGAAGGAAATACGGGAAACAAATTGACGAAACGCTGTCGCGGAACGACACTTCACAGACGTAAACAAACCGTCAGCCATGAGCACTGCCCGCTCCGCCGAACGCGCCCGGTCGCTGGCGAGGCGCACAGCCTCATGGGAAGCGCCACGTGACCAACCTGTATCGGCGGATGGGAGTTTTTTTAAAACTCCCTGTCGGAGTTTCACGGGAGAACAAGATTTTTAAGCGGAGTAAAATCGCGTCATGTCGCCTTAATACTCCCGCAGCTAGCCAGCGGAGTGAAACGAGGGGATGGCGCTGTTTTGCTCCCATACATCGGAGTAAATATTTGAGAGGGGAGGTTTTAGGGCACATCACCTCTTAAAAACTCCCAGCTGGGTTTATTTTCGTTTACAGTGTTTATAGTGTCGCTCCCACACGCACTCAGTGCTTACTCTCTCCCTTTTTCCTCTTTCTATTCCCATTTCCCACATAGATTTTGATCAATATATTCAGCTGGAAAAGCCCTTTCAGCAACAGCCTCCGAATGAGACGTATACGTCACACCCACCCGTCGTGGTGCCGTATAGCGCCGGCTCGAGCGCTTTCCTCTGGCGCGCCCTGAGGAACACCCTGGAGATGGAGCCCCAGGGCGAGCGGCCGTCTCGGCGCTTCTTGGGCTTCCCGGGGGCGCCCCGGGGCGTGCTCGCGTCCGACGAGCCGCTGCTCTGGTAGATCTCCTCGGCGGATCGCGAGAGGCCTGGCAGCGCGGAAGCCGAGGCCGCCGACACCGGCGACTTCTTGGGGCTGTCCATGGCGCCGCTGCCGCTGCTCGCCGCTGCCCACGGAAGGGCGCATGGAGGAAAAGAGGAGAGAAGGAAACGCTTATTAGACGGACGCTAAAGGGAAAAGTATAACTTGCGCTGCAGCGGTGAATTACTTTACTAGGACGTTCTTGAGGGCTAGTTGGTTCATACTTGAAGGTAGGTTAGAACTGCGCGGAAAACGAGGACAGCGAAAGAAACATACAACACACCACGAGCGCAGTAGTGGTGGTGCTCGTGGGGTGTCGTGTGTTTCTTTCGCTGTGTTCGCTTCTTGCGCAGTTTTAACCTACCTTCAGTGAATTACCCTTATTCGATTCTGAGAAAGCCACTGTTACCGTTAGTGTAGGCTAGGTGAACCCGAACAGGCGCAAGATGGGCGGTCACGCCGCCTCGAAGTACTTATACTACACCTGCACGAGCACGTCGTGACGTGATGGATTTTGACGGCGTCTTCTCGGGGTTAGCGAATTTTTTTTTTCTGTCGGTAAAGAGGAACCTATCATGTATTCTATAAAGGAACGAAATAATGGACGTTTGCTGTCGTTTAGAGATGTCAATTATACCGTTTACTGCCAGTATAGAGAGTGTGAGTGATCTAGTCGGATGAAATCACAATGAATGCTAACTATCGTGTCTCCGGCTCCTCCGAAAACAATCGGTTGTTCGATTATCGAAGGACGATAACATAAGATGGTGTTGAAATTTTTCGGCAGTATAAAGCGAATTTCGTAAATACATGCTTACAGACAGTCAATCTAGAAAAAATACAAAAACAAAACAGTAAGGAAATTGCGTATTCTGTAGTTCCTGCAATTAAACACAGTTATTTAAGTCAATTGAACAGACAGACAGGCAGGCAGGCAGACAGACAGACAGACAGACAGACAGACAGACAGACAGACAGACAGACAGACAGACAGACAGACAGACAGACAGACAGACAGACAGACAGACAGACAGACAGACAGACAGCTAGTTAGCTAGCTAGATAGATAGATAGATAGATAGATAGATAGATAGATAGATAGATAGATAGATAGATAGATAGATAGATAGATAGATAGATAGATAGATAGATAGATAGATAGATAGATAGATAGATAGATAGATAGATAGATAGATAGATAGATAGATAGATAGATAGATAGATAACACAATGACACGCTAACTGCTGATACATGAATACAGTATCGCTTTCAGGAAAGAAGGTTATTAAGGCTTTTGGAGCACATCGCTGTGAAGATCCGCGCAAGCAACTTTTCTAAGCCGGAAGGACAGAGTGGCAGCACCGTGAATGCCCTTTCACTCCATTCGGTGCCCTACTTCAGTCGTCTACGGAGCCACGGAAATGTTCGTGATGTCTGACTACAGTCAGAAAAAACACTGACGTAGCATTGAAGGTATACCTTCATTGTTTCTCCGTCTTTCTGCGCATGCTTTTAGTTTTACTTACCCTGCGAAAACAAGTAGCCGGCGCAAACATCGGCGCCAACTGATCCTTTAAATACAGATCAATAAAGTTAAATTCGCGGTTTTCAACGTGACTTCCCGGGAGGCACGCCCTGCTAGTAATACACTCGCGAGCGTTTGGAACTGGCAGCCGTCAAATAAACCTCTGGTGATGGGAGATTTATACAGCTAATCACTGAAATCGCATACTAGCTACAGCAGACGGCCGCTTTTAGTCACCCTGGTATGTACGCTGAAGAAAGTGCAAGAGAAATAAAGTGTTGCTTTAGCGGAACCAGATTAAACAATGTATGGTGGGGTTTTCAATAGTTCACTTGCTGTTGACAGAGCAGAAGAGCATGTCTGCTAGTTTTGTCTGTGCAATATGCCACGCGTGTGCTTGGAGACGCGAAACTGACTCGTACGTACCGTGGTGGCTGGGGCTGGAGTCGTATCCCAGGGTGACCACGGGCGGCTCGCTTGCAACAGCAGGACTGCGGCAGCTTCGTCGAGACAGCGCGCCTTGCTGGAAGCCATTGCTGCTTCCAGCGACGCCCTGCAGGCTCTCCACGTCTGACAGGTACGTCAGCTTTTCCTGAACCTGCACACAAGTGTATTATTTATTTATTTCTGCCAGGTTTCTATTTCTCGTACTCAAAAGATCGAACTAAACAAAAAATTAGTTGCGTTAGTCGCCAACATTTGTTGCATGGATGGATGGATGGATACAACTTTCCTGTACGTCCGGCAAGGTTTAACGCGACCCAGGCTCAGGTCCCCCACGGGTGAACGTCAAGGCCCTGCCTCAACGCCACCTCACGGGCTTGCTGGATTGCCCACGTCTGGATTCCGAGGTCTGAGCTGTGCAAAGCGGCGGCCCACCTCGACGACAGGGTCTCTGGAGTAACTGCCATCCCTCCGATAACTACATTGCACTCCCACAGCATGTGTTGCATAGTGGCCTTTTTTTTTCTCACCGCTTGGGTTGCCACACGGCATGACGTCGGTACGAAACTAAACATAAGCATGCGGGACTATTTTATAGAGATACTGCAGTACTGGCTTTTGAACTCTCTTTCTCACAGGTACTCGATGACCGATGTTGTACTGATCGAGCATGAATGAACGCGGCAGGCGGTCTGCATACGCGAGCATGCGGATCACGCATAAATAATGTAGTATAGGGGTCCTATAACGTAAAACTATTCTTATATGTTTTTATTTCAATCTCCTGACGTCGATTTTACGTAACAGCTGGCGCAAGCATTGGCCGATGACCCGAAGCGTTGTCTGAACAGCCCAATCAGACATCTCCTCGTTTATAAGAGGTCACTTTCGTTTGCGTTCAAAACGAGTAACATTGCCTATATACATTGAGCGCTCTTATCTAATTGGCTAACAAGAGGCGAGGAGCAGGCGCAAGTGGAGGGGGTTTGATGGGGCCGAGCCAGCGTAGTGAAAATAGATAACCGGATAAAGAGGGTGGTGCCGGCATCTGCGATTCGTGTGCTTTCCCTTGCTTAGCTCGTGGTGGCTGGTCGAAAATCGCGGCGGCGTGCAACGGAATGTTAAAGGGACACTAAAGGTTACTATTAAGTCAACGTGGACTGTTGAAATACCATCACAGAAACCTCGAAACGCTTGTTTCGTGCCAAGGAGAGACTTATTTTAAGAGAAAATGCGTTCTGAAGCGTCCGCGTACCTCTAGCGCAGTTCAAATCGCCCGCCCTCCGATCGAGGAGTACTGACATCATGGTCTCATAGTGACGTTGCGCCATCGGTGAGTAGAACGGCGTCCGCAGACGGCGCTACGGCTTTTCTGCGCAAAACGCGAACGCGCGGCCAGAAACAGAGCCAAGACAGAGCCGACAGCAGAGCGAAAGCGGGAGTATGGTGGCTAGCGGAAGGAGAAACGAATTGCGTCCCACATTACGTCCCACGGCACACGGAGAGTCCGTTTTCGTTAAACTATAGGCTGCGGCGCGCTCGCAGCGTGGTCGGCGTGGTCTATGAGAAGCGACGAGCCTTTTCGCACTCGCAACAGGGCATGAAAATGTGCGAATCGACGCAAAACTCGGCCTAGAAACGTGCTTCGCCACAGCCAGGGCTCAATACGACCCAAGCTGGCACGACCCAGATGTCGTTTCCCGCACCGCCACGAGGCGCCGCTACTATACCTCAAACTCCAGCGCAAGACGCCCATAAGCTGGTACTTCATTCTGTGACGCTAACTTCGACGCTCGTCGCAATGGACCCTGACACCGACAGATTGGCTCGTGATGGTGGGCTCAACTTCAGCGATTTGAGCACCGACGAGCGCGACCTGCTGCTGAGGGCTCGCACTGCCGGCGTCGTTGCGTATACGACGGCGGCCTCGACACCGGCTCTCCGGAGCCGGAAAGCAACGAGGGCTTCCCACGACATCACATGGACGTGGCATTCTCGCTGTTTGTTCCAAATGAAAGTTTCGCGAGCCAGCAGAACCCTCACAGCACGACGCGATAACGAAACTACTGAAACTCCAAAGCGTGCGCGGCGCAGAGTCGAGCGCGCAGAGTCGAGCGAAAACGAAACCTTTCGAACACCCATATTAATGAAGGGTAACGTCAAAATGTTATTTTTTCTTAGAATCTAATAGACGTAGACAAGTAGCATTTTTTCCGTCTTATAATCGAATGAAATGATATTTTTAATACTAGTAGTTGAGTATTATTAACACAAATTATGAGGAGTCCTTTCGTCATCGGGCTAGTACCGGAATGTCGCTGGGGGGTCTCAAATCGTGTCATGCATTTACCTCAATTTCTCGGTTACTAAAGCTCTGTTCGCGATTATATTGACGCCTTAGACGTTCTAGAACATTGCTCTACCACTTCAACTTTACTTTCTGGTAACCTTTAGTGTCCCTTTAAGAATGCCGCTAAAACGGATCCTCAGCAAAGAAAAGTTGGCAAAGCGACGTCGTAATCCCGCCGAGAGGGCTCGATAATGTTTTACTGCCACGCAAAAAGTTTTGTTATACTCGTACAAAGCCATGCTCTCTGGCAAGTGCGAATAACCAGCGCGTGAGCGATCGGCGGCAGCCATGTTCTTTTCCTTTCGGAATGGGGCAGTCTCCGGCTGCTTTGTTTGGCATATTAATTGCCGAACAAAGTTTTGTTCGGCATAATAATGCATCTTTAACGCGTACATGTCACTTTGACGCAGTGAGGTTTCGCGGTTCTGTGACGTCGCGTGACAGGCAGGCGAAGTTGGCTCAGCCAGATATCTTTTGACCAATAGCTGAGGCCTGTAGTGCCAAAAGACGTCGAATCAGAAATAATTATTTTTCTTTTGTTCGGTCTAATCATGCATAATCAGTGTGCACGACATTTCGGATGGGTTGTTATCGCGGCTTTCGTGACGTCGCGTGACAGACAGGCGAAGTGGGCGTGGCCCGAAAATTTTTTTACCACTCGCGGAGGGCCGATTGCAGAGCTGGAATAGAAAAGTTTAGTTATGTGGTTTTACGTGCCAAAACCGCTTTCTGATTATGAGGCACGCCGTAGTGGAGGACTTCGGAAATTTCGACCACCTGGGGATCTTTAACGTGCACCTAAATCTAAGTACACGAGTGTTTTCGCATTTCGCCCCCATTGAAACGTGGGTCCCGCGGCTAGGGTTTCGATCCCGTGACCTCGTGTTCAGCAGCCCGACACCATAGCCACTGAGCAACCACGGCAGGTAATAGAAAAGTTTGGAATAGTTTTACGTTACAGCGCCTTAGCCCTAGTTACACACCAGTTTCCGTGATAATGTTTTAACATTGCTGAAGAGTGAGCGCCGCGCTGCTTTAAGCACTGCTCGAATACGGAAAAGTAAGGAGATTGAAAAACGAACTAAGTGGTCAAAAGACAGTGCGCGTGCACGCTCGCAGAGAGAGAGAGAGAGAGAGAGCTGAGAGAAAGAGAATGGAACACAGCTGTAGGGGAAAGGTGGCCATAAGATGAATAGGGAGACGAGGAGTACAGTATAACTATCTGACCCTCATTATTTCATGCACCTATATGAGGAAAACAAGAGATCCGTCCGCATAATGATAGAATGTAAGAAATAAAGAAAATAATTTCGTTTTATGCATCGAGGACATAACAAATAATGATGCGGCCATGACTACTTATGTTCTAACGTGATGTGAAAGTGATCGCGCAGCGATACGCTTTTATGTACAAAGAATGCGACCTCTCAAAAACTAGTAAACAACTAAAACGCTGTTCTTTCTTTGGTTTAGAGGAGAAGCATCTAAAACGGGCGACATTTTAGACGCGTCGTTCGTGTTACACGTGTATACGCGACACGTTATTGGGCACTGATATGTGTCGGGCGCAAAGGCAGCCTATAAACATGCCTGCGTGCTCAGAGATGCATGCGCAAGTGATAATAATAATAATAATAATAATAATAATAATAATAATAATAATAATAATAATAATAATAATAATAATAATAATAATAATAATAATAATAATAATTCTATTTTATGTTCACTGCAGGACGAAAGCTTCTCCCTGCGATCTCCAACTACCCCTGTCCTGCGCCAACCCATTCCAGCTGGCGCCTGCGAATTTCTTAATTTCATCACCCCACCTATAGTCTTCTGCCGTCCTCGACTGCGCTTCTCTTTTCTTGGCACCCATTCTGCAACCCTAATGATCCGCTGGTTATCCAACCCATGCATTGCATGACCTGCCCAGTTCCCTTTCTTTCTTTTAATGTCAATTAGAATACCGGCTATCCGTGTTTGCTCTCTGATCCATACTGCTCTCTTCCTGTCCCTTAACGCACAAATAAATACGTTAAGTTTGTACGCTGATGATAACCGAGATAGCGAGACAGAGACCTTCCCCAGCATGTTTCCCGGGTATATGTGGTAAAAGTAGCACGTTTGTCCTGTCCAGATCGTTTTCGTCCACCCTTATTTAGCTCGACCACACAAAACGCACCACTCCTTCGCCCTGCTGGTGGTGATATACGCGCAGCCACACACACACCTGCTGCAGTTGTTCCTGGAGCTGCTTGATCTGCGCCTCCTTGATGCCCAGCTGTGCTCGCAGGGCCACGCTGCGCTCGGCCTCGTCGCGAGCGTGCTTCAGCAGGTTCCAGCGCTCGCGGTCGCACTCCTCTCGCTCCTGCGCCAGCTGGGACGTACGTCGCAGCCGTGCATCAAGCGACGCTCTCGCGTTGCAACAAGGGCGCTCAGCGAAACGAGACGAGACGCAGTTGCGTGGAGTATACGAGCTGCGCAACACAATGCCCGAGGTCGAAGTGCGCTCCAGTACTATATACGAGGCAGCACCGACATGCGAAGAGTCGGTTTCGTAAATACCAGTAATCGGAATGCCATTCAGTTCTCTCCAATTTTTTGTACGTCGGTGCCGTCTTGCAGTATTGGGGCCCCTTCAACCGCGGGCACCGTGTTGCAGCTCATATACTGCATGCATGCGACTGTACATACACGCAGATGAAGAACGAGACAGCGCTGGCTGACTGTTGACTGTTGCGCTATACCGGGCTGGGTATTCCGTAAGTGCCCACCTAGTGGACGCGTCCATTCCCTCTGCTGCTGATATTCTGATTGGCTTGGCCGGGGTACACTTCAGAAGGAGACAGGCGCCCACAGCCAGTCAGCATTTCAGTAACGGATGATATGGACATGTCCACAAGGTGGATTCTTACAGAATGTCCCCTCTCAACGCATTCGTGATGACATATATACCAACGAGCCCAAATCGTAACCCTCGTGTTGGGGCTCGCCGTAACCGGATACACACCACGTGCGACAGCCGGCCAACCCTGTTCAGCACGGTCGAAAACAGCGCGAGCGACAACGGACACAAGCAGAGAACAAAGGAAACGCGCACGACCCTGTGTGCGGGTTTTCTTTAAGGAGACTACGCATAGAACAAGGCGCATGCGGGTCTATGCTCCCCATAGTTTTATTCGTTACGTTTCTTAGACTTGAGTCTGCCTAACATGAGCGAGCGAGCTAGAACAAGCGCTTCTACCTTGTGTCCCAGCTAAAGTTGTTCAAGTTGTTCCAAGAAAAATAAAATATTAAGGAAACACGTTGCAAGATACGATTGTAAGACCTACGGTGTCCGGTCGTCAGACCTCTGACGTATGAGTGTATGTTCCACTTTGTTCTCTAAAAAAAATATTGTTTTCTTTGAAATTTTTGTTAACGTTAGCTGGGACACCCTATATGATAATGTAACTACATGCCTGCCGCGTATTGTGGGCTTTGCATTGACGATGTATATCGCTTTTGTTGCACGCCTGTGCTCTGCGATCTTCACTTATTACTCCTACTAACCTTCTTCTATATTGCATCCGTACAGGGTCAGCGCGAAACTACGACTTGACGGGACAAGACAAGACTTGACCCATCATCGTCATGTGTCCATTGTCAAGCTCTTGGCGACATGGATAATTACGTGCTGAAGTGTCCGGAATGTGAAGCAGAACGTGATATATTAGTAGATGAGCTCAAGCGCAAGACGACACCACATGCGCTCAAATGCAAGCGATATTTTGTTCCCGCTAGGACAATGGATATTCTGAAGGGAGGTGCTTCGGCTCCTGCTAAAGTTCCTCCATTATACAGGGTTGGGGAGTGAATGACGAGCCGTGTGGGTCGCCGTGGTTTGGATGACAGGCAACGTATTTGGCTCCCTGTCAACTTGTTTTCGATAACCGGGTTTGTAAGCTGGACTGCGAAGTGTTTCAGATCGCAGCGCGCGTTCAATAGGTGGCGTTTGGGTGGAGGAATTGCCGGCAACTTTTGCAAGGCTAGAGCCGCCTGCAGCAAGCAACACTCCTCCTCTCTTTTCTCCTCAGCTGTCTCCACCCTGTGCCCGAATATTTACAAATTTTATCACACCGCCTAATACCCTGCTGATGTACATGAGTAAATTCTTTTCTTCCCACGGCACTCATTTTGCAATTCTAGTAGTAGACTACCGGTTGTCTGTTTCTAAGCATCACATGACCTGCCCGATTCCCCCATTTCTTCCGATCGCCAATATGTCTCCATTGATTGCACTTCCCGATATGCCTCCTGGCGAGGTATTCAGAAGTAAAGCACGGTTCGAACAACTCACGCGTGTGCCACGACAGCGCACGGACGAGGGAGGCGTAGTTCGCGCACCTGTTTGAGGCTGTGGTCGCTGTCGTGCATTCGCTGTTCGTAGTTGCGTATGAAGTCCCGCAGTTCCTTCTCCTTGTCCTCCAGCGTGCCGTAGAGCTGCTTCATCTGGTTGAGCAGGTCGAACTTCTCCGCCTTCAGCCGCTTGCGGTCCTGCTTCAGAGCTGCACGCGCGCGAGAGTGTGTGTAAGAGAGATAGAGAGAGAGAGAGAGATTATTCGTCAATATCACCACACAGCCGACCGTGGCTTGCGTTACGAGCAATTAAGGCTTTTGTAGATCATACTGCTCGCAGCGACCCTATCCATTCCAAGAGAGCCTACATATTGCTTTTGAGCGTAGACCAAACGACCATCAATCAATCAATCAATCAATCAATCAATCAATCAATCAATCAATCAATCAATCAATCAATCAATCAATCAATCAATCAATCAATCAATCAATCAATCAATCAATCAAACGCATTACTTATTAGTTATTTTATTAAATGATCTTGATCAACGTATTGCAACCTTGGAGGAGGCCCAGAAGTGGGCAGCGCAGAGTATATTTTGTAACGATAAGGTAGATCACCATCTAACAAAATTTATTTGCTTTCACTTGACGCTTGATCTTCAGCTGTGTCTTCCACTTGGACTATCACGGGCTGATGAAACACAGCTGTAATGTCTGCGATTTGGTGTCGCGCTTTGCTAGGTCGTATGCTTTGTTCTTGTAGTAGCCGACAGCCGTATCCCCGTGACGCTTGCGGCTTTGACGAGGCAGTCGCGCGCCCACTGGCATATTCGCCGACGCTATAGATATACAGAACGGAGATGCAACTGATGCGTACCCTGCTAGACGCACTAGACCGACGCGGTCACTGCCAAACAAAAGATACTGGGACAATGGCCGCAACGTATATCTGCGCTAAAGCCAGCGAGAGCATTCGTTCGCTTTCCGCGGTCTACAGACGTACCAGATAAGCTGTGAGCGCGATACATGAGAACTCTGTTATTTAAGCACCGACTTACGCTCCTTTGCGCATTTATAATTACTGTCCTCGCTTTTCACTTTTGATCCATTTCCTCCTTTCCCGTCGCCGGGCAGCAAATAGGGGGCATTTTTTTATGCTTAAGACTCCGGCTTTCTCGCAGTCTACTAGAGCATCTTTCTTTCTCCCCCCCCCCCCCCCATTTCGGCCTCTTATGATTTGCGGCGCCATGACCTTCTGGTCTGTAGCTGAGCGTCGCAACAGCTTATTCCCCGAGGCGGATCAGGTACCGCGGGGGTTACTGCGAAGCTTTAAGTTAGAGTTACAAAACACTGCCGGATTAGTAGTTCATGGTACACCCACTAAGAGCCATACAAGACCGACAGTTACTTCCACCGTGGGTACGCAAGGAAAGCTCTCCGTCTTTCCCCGTCGTTCAAAGTGATATTTGGTGTCCCAAAGACGATGGTTTTCGTGTCGCTAACTACAACGGTGGGACGGTAATTAACAAACCAGAATGAGACTCTCTAAAGTGCGCTCTCTTAGAAACGACGAACGGCGTAATGGCTTTGAGAAAAAGCACGCGCATTAAAAAAAAAATATCTCCAACGCTCAATAAGAAAACACCTTTGCTCCTTCCAAGAAGTACCCAACGTGCTCTCGAAAGAAAACAGAAATCAAATCTTGTTGAAGAAAACATGGAAAGAGAGAGAAAGACGGGGCTCCCTATAGAGCCCCTAAACTTAACTTGCTCCGAGTCTAACAGGAGTTTAAATGGGCAATAAAAAACAGCAGTAGCCGCGGACATCACAGTTCGTAAAAGCGGTTCTTCCAAGTGTTCCGGGAAGCTTAAGGGTCCAGCAACGGCGTAAGAGGACAGCGAACGAAAGTGACAAAAGAGAAAGAAAGACGCTTGGAAAGGTTCCGAAACAAGCTTTTCAGAGCCTAACAAGAGCTTAAACGGGGCAGGAAGTTGGAAATCGCCACTTTGTACGCGCCGACTGCGCCGAGAAGGACCGTCGTCTGAGTCTAAAAAGTCTGCCGAGCTGCGACATCGTTTCCCTCTGCTTACGCTAGAATTTAGAGCGCGCATGTTCTTCGCCTTTTCCGCGAACTAACGCGCGCACGTAGTATAAAGCTCGGGCTTTGAGAGCTCGCGTAGCAGAGTGGGGGGGGGGGGGGGGGCACTTATCGTGGCTATGGCTCTGGCTACCACAGTGGCTGTGCCTCTATAACAACAATAGTAGTGATGCAGCCGACACTGTGGTACTCCCCCGCTCTTGTCAAGCCTTAAAATAGAGCTAAGAAAACAATCACAACAGGGAACCAAATAACGACGGTCGCAGATACAGAGTCTGAAAGAAGTCGCGCAACGCATACCTGACAGGGCGTCTCTGGCACTGCTGAGTTCCGCTTGCATCCGGTCGTGCTCTTCCAGGGCGCAGAGCTTTTGCTTTGCCTGGGCGGCCCTGAGCTCGTCCAGCTCCTTCTGCAGGTTCAGGTTGTGCTGCGCGAGCTGCCGCTTGTCCTCCTGCAGCCGCTGGAGGCGCTCCTCGAGCGGAAGACAGTCGGCCGCCCCGTCGTCCTCCTCGACCGAGTCGCGGACGCCTCCGTTCACGTTCGCCGCAGAGGTGGTGGTCGTCGTCGTGGTCACTTCGTCCGTCTGGACGCTGACGGCGGCCTTGGGCTCCGAGTCCGCCGTTCGGTAGCCGTCTTCTAGCAGGCCCTCTGCAACGTCGATGATTGGTACGGTTAATGTTACGGCTTGCGTTAGGTGTTTATTAAGGCGAGGCTTTCTATGTCTCACCGATTCGTCCGTGAGCGCCGAAAACGCACTGCAGGAAAGTCAACTTACACATCTGCGTAGAGCAGTGTACAGTTTACATTCGCAGTACCGCGCCAGCGTCTACTGGCCGGCCGGTTAGTGCCTGATAACGGCGCGAAGCGACGAGCTCAGCAAGAGTAGCGCATGCGCACGAAGTTCGGTGGAAGGGCAAGTTGCTTCTGCTAGTCATGACACCACTCCTGTCGCGATTACCTGAGCTTTCCTGCTCATCGGAGACAAGTGCGCGTGAACGCGAACTCGGCTTAGGATCTGAAAAAAAGAAAAAAAAACCATCTTTCTTAAAGAAAGATGATTGAACGTCACGCTACCCAGACGAACTGTATATATCTGTATTGAATTACGCACGTCACGCCCCGCATTCCCGGCCGTCACCATGGGTAGGCCGCGGCTGCAGCGCCCGGCAGAAGAAGAGGCTGCCGTAGGCGAAAGCATACGAGCGAGCGCGATCGTGCCCATACGTATCCGTCGACAATCCGAAACGAGCGTGCGCACCCACGAGACGGAAGCCATGGATACTGATCCCGAGGTTCGCAACCGGGAGAACTCGGTCAAGCACCATCGACTCGATGGGGAACCGCCTGAAGAGACGCAACTCCTCAGGCGGTTCCACGTCGAGTCGATTTCGGACGCTGCGAATCAGCGTCCGGAATCCGCCACCGTTTTGAGAGGAAAAGTGTTACTTGAAGGACTAAAACGCTCACATGGGCCAGTACGCACAGTCGCGCTTGCCAAGAGAAATGCGGTTATTCGTTTTCCTTTTTCGTTCTTAGGAGGTTTTCAGTTCACCTGCATGTTCTATACTCCTCTAAGTAATGAGTGACACTTCAACGACAACTGTGTGCATTCGCGTTCGTTCGCACTAATGCCGAAATGCGCGTGACATTACAGGAGCGGGAGCATGCGGACACGGTGAGATGATCCGCATTTTTGATTGGTTGATTGATTTATTCATTACGGATTAGAAATAGTGGCCGCCAGAACAGTATGTCGGTGGCTTCCAAATAGCGTTAAGTATATATATATATATATATATATATATATATATATATATATGTGTGTGTGTGTGTGTGTGTGTGTGTGTGTGTGTGTGTGTGTGTGTGTGTTATACACGTAGTTGTATGAATTAGGATGATAAGTGAAGTGAAACCCTCCGGCTATCTAGTAGTTTGTTCTCGAGCACTGATCAGTCATTTACAATTAAAGAAAGAAGGATAGCACAAAGATGAAATATACCCTTTTCCACACGGTTTATGATAAGGAACGTAAAGAACAGTCTTCTAGCGTTCCCAGATAACTTCGTAGACACTTCATAGACGTTCAACTTCACACAAGAAAATAATGATAAATGACTATGAATCCATTGCTGACGATTGATTGATGCAGTTTAGCATCTAAAAGGAAAGAAAAGGGGAACTGCGAAACGCAGCAGTAGAGTGCTCTTGATTAATTTTGACAACCTGGGGTTACTTACCCTGCACCCATTTACGGGGTGTTTTATTTTAAGCGAAACTTGTATTAGCTTACAAGTGGCGTTGTCGTGATCACGCAAAAAGAACAAACAGTTGCTCCCAGAACAGAGAAGCTGCGATAAAGGGCGCTGGAGCGTGAGTCATTGGCAGGGATTCCAGCTGCATAGGCGCGCGCTCATGCCACGCACGATACCAATCAGAGCGGTTCCGCTTCCGCCGGGAAGGGAAAGGGCAGGAAAGGATTTCGCGCGTGCTGCGCCGGCTTCGTTTCCGTTGAGTGCAGTTTAGGAAAACAGATGGAACGCCCACGCGTTGTGCGTTCCTCCAACGAACAGGCAGCGTTCGACGAGTGGCGGCGAGAACTGGCCCGTGAAAGGGCTCACCGTCGGCGCACCGATCCAGCCGTTAGAGCCGCCCGAGCCCAGGCAATCTGACAGCAACGAGAAGATACCGAGCTGAGGGAGCGTGAGGCCGAAACCATCCGGCCCCGTTACTTATGGTTTACTTAACCATGACGAAGGTCAGGGGCACGCAGGTCAGGCTTCGCTTACCCACATTTTTCTGTAGGGGAAGGGTTGAATCTTTTTTAAATTTCACCAAATTAAAAGGATATATTTTGTAACGTCAAATTAAAGAAAGTATAACCCTTGAACTAGAGTACTCGTTTAGGCAGACATTACTCACACAAGAAATCAGATGCGTAATTGAGGAATCAACAATATTTCATTAATTAAATATTTTTTCTAATTGATTTAGAGTACACATTACAATCTACAAATTGTAGCTGGTGGGCTTGCAAGGCACATCGACTTGGAATTCTGAGGATACGTTTCTAGATCATCATCATCATCATCAGCCTAGTTACGCCCACTGCAGGGCAAAGGCCTCTCCCATACTTCTCCAACTACCCCGGTCATGTACTAATTGTGGCCATGTTGTCCCTGCAAACGTCTTAATTTCATCCGCCCACCTAACTTTCTGCCGCCCCCTGCTACGCTTCCCTTCCCTTGGAATCCAGTCCGTAACCCTTAATGACCATCGGTTATCTTCCCTCCTCATTACATGTCCTGCCCATGCCCATTTCTTTTTCTTGATTTCAACTAAGATGTCGTTTACCCGCGTTTGTTGCCTCACCCAATCTGCTCTTTTCTTATCCCTTAACGTTACAACCCATCATTCTTCTTTCCATAGCTCGTTGCGTCGTCCTCAATTTCAGCAGAACCCTTTTCGTAAGCCTCCAGGTTTCTGCCCCATATGTGAGTACTGGTAACACACAGCTGTTATACACTTTCCTTTTGAGGGATAGTGGCAACCTGCTGTTCATGATTTGAGAATGCCTGCCAAACGCACCCCAGCCCAATTTTATTCTTCTGGTTATTTCAGTCTCATGATCCGGATCCGTGGTCACTACCTGCCCTAAGTAGATGTATTCCTTTACCACTTCCAGTGCTTCGCTACCTATCGTAAGCTGTTGTTCTCTTCCGAGACTGTTAAACAACACTTTAGTTTTCTGCAGATTAATTTTCAGACCCACCCTTCTGCTTTGCCTCTCCAGGTCAGTGAGCATGCATTGCAATTGGTCTCCTGAGTTACTAAGCAAGGCAATATCATCAGCGAATCGCAAGTTGCTAAGGTATTCTCCATCAACTTTTATCCCCAATTCTTCCCACTCCAGGCCTCTGAATACCTCCTGTAAACATGCTGTGAATAGCATTGGAGATATGGTATCTCCCTGTCTGACGCCTTTCTTTATAGGGATTTTGTTGCTTTCTTTGTGGAGGACTACGGTGGCTGTGGAGCCGCTATAGATATCTTCCAGTATTTTTAAATATGGCTCATCTACACCCTGGTTCCGTAATGCCTCCATGACTGCTGAGGTTTCGACTGAATCAAACGCTTTCTCGTAATCAATGAAAGCTATATATAAGGGTTGGTTATATTCTGCACATTTCTCTATCACTTGATTGACAGTGTGAATATGGTCTATTGTTGAGTAGCCTTTACGGGATCCTGCCTGGTCCTTTGGTTGACAGAAGTCTAAGGTGTTCCTGATTCTATTTGCGATTACCTTAGTAAATACTTTGTAGGCAACGGACAGTAAGCTGATCGGTCTATAATTTTTCAAGTCTTTGGCGTCCCCTTTCTTATGGATTAGGATTATGTTAGCGTTCTTCCAAGATTCCGGTACGCTCGAGTTTTTGAGGCATTGTGTATACAGGGTGGCCAGTTTCTCTAGAACAATCTGACCACCATCCTTCAACAAATCTGCTGTTACCTGATCCTCCCCGGCTGCCTTCCCCCTTTGCATAGCTCCTAAGGCTTTCTTTACTTCTTCTGGCGTTACCTGTGGGATTTCGAATTCCTCTAGGCTATTCTCTCTTCCACTATCGTCGTGGGTGCCACTGGTACTGTATAAATCTCTATAGAACTCCTCAGCCACTTGAACTATCTCATCCATATTAGTAACGATAATGCCGGCTTTGTCTCTTAACGCACACATCTGATTCTTGCCTATTCCTAGTTTCTTCTTCACTGTTTTTAGGCTTCCTCCGTTCCTGAGAGCCTGTTCAATTCTATCCATATTATAGTTTCTGATGTCCGCTGTCTTACGCTTGTTGATTAACTTAGAAAGTTCTGCCAGTTCAATTCTAGCTGTAGGGTTAGAGGCTTTCATACATTGGCGTTTCTTGATCAGATCTTTCGTCTCCTGCGATAGCTTACTGGTTTCCTGTATAGCGGCGTTACCACCGACTTCTATTGCGCACTCCTTAATGATGCCCATGAGATTGTCGTTCATTGCTGCAACACTAAGGTCCTCTTCCTGAGTTAAAGCCGAGTACCTGTTCTGTAGCTTGATCCGGAATTCCTCTAGTTTCCCTCTTACCGCTAACTCATTGATTGGCTTCTTGTGTACCAGTTTCTTCCGTTCCCTCCTCAAGTCTAGGCTAATTCGAGTTCTTACCATCCTATGGTCACTGCAGCGTACCTTGCCGAGCACGTCTACATCTTGTATGATGCCAGGGTTCGCGCAGAGTATGAAGTCGATTTCATTTCTAGTCTCACCATTCGGGCTCCTCCACGTCCACTTTCGACTAACCCGCTTCCGGAAAAAGGTGTTCATTATCCGCATATTATTCTGTTCTGCAAACTCTACTAATAATTCTCCTCTGCTATTCCTAGAGCCTATGCCATATTCCCCCACTGACTTGTCTCCAGCTTGCTTCTTGCCTACCCTGGCATTGAAGTCGCCCATCAGTATAGTGTATTTTGTTTTGACTTTACCCATCGCCGATTCCACGTCTTCATAAAAGCTTTCGACTTCCTGGTCATCATGACTGCATGTAGGGGCATAGACTTGTACCACCTTCAATTTGTACCTCTATGCACCGTCAATCTTGCGGTATGAATGCACTGATGTCGCAATCACACTTTTTATAAAAATTCTCATTTCTGTATTGAAACACAAAAGTAGCTGGAACGCCACTGCATTTTGGGGTACTCTTGGAAAATTAAAAGTTCCGAACTAGTGCCATCCTGAGAGTTCGTTCCAAGTGGATATGACTTGCGAACTCATCGGCTACAAATCGCAAATTACAATATTTGTAGTAACGTAATTATTTAAAAAAGTCAAAAACGCAATTATGTTAATTATTCAATTAAGCGTTTTGCTTTCCCGAAAAAGTAATGTCAGCCTCACCATGTAATTCAGTTAATTGATTAGAATGGTGCTACTCGCTACAGGGAATTGTCAGAAAACTTCTGCAGCTAAAGAGAGAAAGAAAGAAAGAAAGAAAGAAAGAAAGAAAGAAAGAAAGAAAGAAAGAGCACCTGGTATATAGAAGCACATGAGCGTTTGTGTAAGACGTAAGAAACAAGTACTGTAATGGTTTATGGTGCTCTGATGCCTCTGATACTTTCCAGTATTTATTTTCCAGTATTTAGAAGGTTGGGACGTCGATTTAAAGGAAAGAAAGAATAAAAGAGACAAATGTCGTACCAATATTCCATTAAAGGAAAACGGCAACAAAATTTCTTTGGCTGAACTAGCTATGAGTTGTATATACTACTGAAGCAACCTTGATAAAGCTGCAGGGATGGTAATTGCCTAGAATTTTCTTTATTGCAGCCGGTATTAGCACCTAAGCAGACGACGCTTGCTATTGGGGATTAAAGCATTTAAGACCAAGCACGTTGCCTTTGAGATTTTTCACCCCGCAACTTGCAGCCGCGGGGAGCCACAAATCTGTGAGGTCATGCCGAGGAGTCGTGCGTTCCGGGTCATGCGCCACTTCTGGCAAGTGTTAACGGCGGCATTGTTTCTTTAGTTTCGATATCACACACACACACACACACACACACACACACACACACACACACACACACACACACACACACACACACACACACACACACACACACACACACACACACACACACACACACACACTGGGTTTTGCGAGCCTCTCGTGACGCGTTCATCGTATTTCTAACGTAAATTTCTTCGCGGAGGCTGATTCAATGTTTGGCTGCTCGGTATGCACACTATCTGAAAGTAAGCTTCTTACTCGGCCTATGGCTTCGTTGCACTTAGCCTTGTAGAAGGCTAAGTGCAAAAGCGATAAGGAAGTAGTGAAGCCACACTGCGTACGAACCTTGACATCGAGGGCAGGACTTCAGCAGACTGGGTATGATCTGCTGAGGAATGTTGGGCGGACACGACGACGACATTGGCGCCGGGGGCGGCGGGGGTTCACCAGAAGAGGACAGAGGAGACGGCGACGCGTAGCCGGCGTTGGAACACAGGAAGGCCGGGCTTCCCGCCGTCGCCGACGGTATCTGCACGGCGGCGGCCATGCTGGAGATGCGGCTGTTGGTGTCCTGCAGCTCGGCACGCAGCTGTGACACTTCTTGATGAGCCTGCAGAGAGCGCCGCGGTGTTGGTGACATTAGGCGAACAACAAACAACGAATGCCCACTCGAGCTGCGTTAGAGAAATGCGCTCCTGGAAATGGCGAACTTGTCGCGCTTACCGGGTCACGTGGCTTGGTAAGGGCCGACTTGCGCTCGAGCGGCATGCCACACCACACGCGTGCCGCACACATGCGGTCGTGCGACAAACATGCACGTGTCGCACACCGGCGCGCACATTTAGGTTTGCACTGTGCCCGCACATGCAGTGTAAACCGAAATATGCGCACCGGCGTGACGGTGCGGCGTGCGGGTGCGGCGTAAGTCGGCCCTAAGCCAGAAAAAGACGCAAAACATGAAAGACGAGTGGCGACACCCACTGGAGACGCATTCTGGGACTTTCACTTTCGGAGATCGGCATTGGTCGCGTGCGCACAAGGGTCGGGCAAACACTAGAAAAGAAGTCCACTGGCTCTCGTCGGCTGATCTCCGTATTCTAGAACGTCCCTCCACTCAACACTCCACCTCGACTCAAGAAAGCGGATGACCGCACCGCCATTGAGGGAAGTGGCCACTGCTCTTCATTGACACACCACAGCAATTCTCGACAATCGTAGCGTCTTCAGCCGAGGGGTGCCGCTTTAACTGCTCGATTCCGTGGAGTGCAGGAAGAACTTCGAGTTGGAGATGGTTTGAGAAGATGGGGGTGAGTCTGACAAAATGTCACGAAAGTGAAAATACCGCCGAAGGCGAGCGATCACCCGAGAATACCGCCCCAGGAATTCAAAACAGCAGCTCGCTAGCTGTGACTTCATGCATTGTAACAACGTCTACTCGTGTCTAGTTAATTCATCATCATCATCAGCAGCAGCAGCAGCAGCATCATCATCATCTTTTACGTCTACAGCTGGACGAAGGCCACCGGCCGTGGTTGCTCAGTGGCTATGGTGTTGGGCTGCTGAGCACGAGGTCGCGGGATCGAATCCCGGCCACGGCGGCCGCATGTCGATGGGGGCGAAATGCGAAAACACCCGTGTGCTTAGATTTAGGTGCACGTTAAAGAACCCCAGGTGGTCGAAATTTCCGGAGTCCTCCACTACGGCGTGCCTCATAATCAGAAAGTGGTTTTGGCACGTAAAACCCCAAATATTATTATTGGATGAAGGCCGCACCCAGCGATCTCCAATTACCCCTGTCTTGCTGATTCCAACTTGCACCGGCAAATTTCCAAATTTCATCACACCACCTAATTTTCTGCCATCCTCAACTGCGCTTCGCTTCCGTTGGCACCTAAACTGTAACCCCACCTGCCGTGGCTGCTCAGTGGCTATGGTGTGGGGCTGCTGAGCACAAGGTCGCGAGATCGAATTCCGGCCACGGCGGCCGCATTCCGATGGAGGCGAAATGCGAAAACACATGTGTGCTTAGATTTAGGTGCACGTTAAAGAACCCCAGGTGGTCGAAATTTCCGAGCTTTTCCACTACGGCGTGCCTCATAATCAGAAAGTGGTTTTGGCACGTAAAACCTCATAATTTTAATTTTATTCTGTAACCCTAATGGTCCACCGGGTACCCACGCTACGCATTGCATGGCCTGCCCAGCTCCTTTTTTTTTTTCATTGACGTCAACTATAATATCGGCTATCCCCGTCTGCTCGCTGATCCACACCACTCTCTTGCTGCCTTTAACATTGCGCCTAACGTCTTTCGTTCCACAGTTCTTTGCGCGCTCCTATAAACTTGTTATCGATCTTTGTCAGTCTCCATGTTTCTGCCTCATATGTTAGCACCGGTAGAATGCACTGATTGTACACATTTCTTTTCAATGTTAATTGTAAGCTTCCAGTCAGGATCTGGTAATGCCTGCCGTATGCACTCCAACCCGTTTTTATCCTGTAAAATTCGTTCTCATGGTCAGGGTCCCCTGTGAGTAACTGACCTAGAAAAAAGTACTCTTGCACAGACTCTAGAGGCTGATCGGCGATCATGAATTCTTGTTCTCTTGCCCAGCTATTGAACATTGCCCTTTTCTTCTTCATCTTAATCTTCAGCCTCACTGTTACACTTACTCGGTTAAAGCCCTAGGTAATTTGTTACAATTCAGCCCCCGTATTGCTGAACAAGATAATATCATTTATAAATCGAAGGTTGTTGAGATATTCGGCGCTGACCCTCACTGCTAAGTCTTCCCCGACTAATAGCTTGAATACTCTTTCTAAGCATGCAGCAATAGCATTGGAGAAGCCCTGTCTGCATGCCTGACATCTTTCTTGATAATTAATTTTCTATTTTTCTTGTGGAGAGGCAAAAAAGCCGTGGAATCCTTGTAGATATTTCTCAAGATATACACGTATGCCTCCTGTACTCCTTGATTACGCATAGCTTATTCAATTAGTTGCTTATCGGAAAAGGCAGCCTGCAATACTAAAAGCGCCAACCTCTCTCCACAGGGAGTCGAGAAAAACGGACAAGGACGACACGGGATTCTAAGGGGTCGAAAGACCCCTGCCTGCATGTTTCGAGGATTTTGCTGCCCCAGAATGACCTAAACACGAGAAGATACTGTGTAATCCGTGGTGTCACGTTGACGTAACGGCGCTGGGTTCTTGGCTCCGAAATTCAAGAAAGCGAAGTTACTTCTCAAGTCTTTCGGTAATAATCGGTCCCTTTTCCACCCAAGGAACGAAAACCCAGTTTTAAAAGCGTACCTTATTAGCCTGCACTGGTTTGGTGTTGCTCTTTAGTGCCCATTTTAAAGGGTCCTTTTATAAATAGTTGCACGCGAGATAGTAAGATGCAACCGCAACCCACTAGGATTATATGAATTTATATGCGATTGTTGCGCATTATATGTGTCCTACGAGCATACACAGTCATGCACGTAGTCTTGTGTGGTGAAGCCCGCTTTTGAGTGTCCTATCTCTGTGTCCTATTCTCGTGCGCGTGAAAAGCTTAAAAGCGCGGAACACCGCCGTTTATTTTTTTTACTCGAATATAAACAACGTTCTCCGCCTAGTGAACTCACTATGCTTTCTGTAAACAAAGGTAATAGTAATCAGAGGGCGGTCTAGCGGTAAATGCGAAAAAAAATATTTGAGCAT